>NC_139705.1:37485404-37492904 GCF_964188405.1 Protomyctophum parallelum
TGTGTGCGTGCGTGCATTTGGGTCTTGGATGTTTATGGAAAGTCGGTGCAGACAGAGGAAACTTTAGACCTGCCAAACACTGCATTATACATCAACCACCACTGTTACTGAAACGCACGCACGCACGCACAGAGATACAAGCTCTATCATCCAGAAAAGATGTGTATTTGAACCGGACCACCTACAATATGTATTTCCTAGAGTGTGAAGCGCTCAAATGAACAAAGCCCACCCAGTCCTACACAGTATGGTGGGACTTGCTTGAGAACTGTAGACTCGTGGTTTGTTGCATACAAATAGTTCAACAGGAACATACAGACAGTACCAATGTTAATGTACACTTAGACTGTTGACTATCAATGACTATCCTATCCTTTACCTTATTGTGTCCGTTTTTGGGGTTGAGGGTGTGGAATAATTTCCCAACCTTTTCACAGCATGGTTTGTGTGTCTGTGTGTGATAAGCTGCTGGCGAACCGCAGGCCGATCAGCAGCACATTGCTTATGCACAATTGCACATCCAGTAGTACACCACAGAAGTACCTCCACTATTTTTCACATTGAAATATTTGGTAACACTTCCTATGAAGCCCATATCTATAATGCATTATGAATGTGACTTCCATGTCATGAAATCCATGGTTTACTGAGGTTTACTGATTTTTAGGCATAAGGTTAGGTTTAGGTATAGTTTACTGAGGTTACGTTTAGGAATACCAGACGGCGACCGTTCCGAGGTCACTGGATTTGCCCTGGGGCGACAGTGTTTGTTTGTTTTTTTACCTGTTCTGACATTCCATATGTTGATCTGACCTCATCAAACCCTGTACACTCAAAGACACGCTCCATATATTGCCAGTAGCTACAGAGTGCATTCCATCCCAAAGCGCCAGCGCTCGCCCAGCAGTCTGCCATCACCCAGGCGGATGCGTCCACGCGACCTCGAGGTCGCTTCTCGCCCTCAGGGCGTCTTACTGGTATATTTACATGTTATACAAACCTGTATTAATTTGCAAAGGATGTTATCATTGCCACATTTTAACTGCACTTAAATGTGCACAGCACACACACACACACACACACACACACACACACACACACACACACACACACACACACACACACACACACACTGTCGTTGGTGATTTCCATAATGTTGAGTACGGGAAACAAACCTTCCATTTGAGTGCAGTTAAAAATAATTCATTGTCAGACCTCACCCTCCAACACAAACAAATGAGCTGGGCTGATATACACAATGCACGCAGACAGTCAGACACAGTCATGAGCACATACACACAGATAGACACATGCACGCAGACACAGGAATGAGCACATACACATTGTTTTTTACTTTTTGCTGAGCCCTGAAGTGATTCAACACTATTGTAATGGGTCTGTCTGTCTGTCTGTCTGTCTGTCTGTCTGTCTGTCTGTCTGTCTGTCTGTCTGTCTGTCTGTCTGTCTGTCTGTCTGTCTGTCTGTCTGTCTGTCTGTCTGTCTGTCTGTCTGTCTGTCTGTCTGTCTGTCTCACTCATGCTCCATTCAATACTCCATTGCACGATGGTGTGGTGTGAAAGAGAGAGCATTTCTACAAGCTCACAATGCTAGCTTGTAGAATTGGCTATATTCAGCGCACAACACCGTAGTACGACAACATATAAATCAGGCTTTCCCGCAATGCAAGGTGACGAGCCATGCTTTGTTTGTGTCTGTCCTTGGTGTCACTTAAGGAAGCATTCTTACATTCCTCAGTTACTTTATGACTTTATGAATTTAAAGTGTGTTGGTGACAAGTCAACACTGCATCCATTTCATAAACTTTCTTCGAACGTGATCTGAAGACAAGAACAAAGCAATTTGTTGGCTGAACTTGTGTGCATTGTCACAGAGTTCATAGGGGACATGATTGTTCACCGTCCGAGGGATGAGACAGGTAGACTATATTTATGAAGATTACTGTAAGAAATGGGATGCATAATTGATGTAATTTTTATAAGGCATGTGTGGAGTACGTGTTAATTATTGCTGCTATTCTTTATTTTATTTATTATTATTTATTTATTCCTGCTATTGTTTATTATTGCTGTGATAAAGTTGATTTGAAGAACGAAAACCTAAGAATTTGACTCTTTACGTAGGCCTATAGTTGTAGTGTGTATAAGACATATGAATCTTGTTTACATGATGAAGAAATGTCAGCAGTATATTGCAGTGAATGTATTTCCTAGTGAAGAAATGTCAGCAGTATATTGCAGTGAATGTATTTACTAGTGAAGAAATGTCAGCAGTATATTGCAGTGAATGTATTTACTAGTGAAGAAATGTCAGCAGTATATTGCAGTGAATGTATTTACTAGTGAAGAAATGTCAGCAGTATATTGCAGTTAATGTATTTCCTAGTGATGCTGATGGGTGAGCTTCAGACAATGGTTTGGCTCGGGTTCAGGTTCGGGATCTCTCATAATGGGTCGGGTCGGCTGGGGTTTTAAAAAGCTCTGACTCGCTTATCACTAGAACAGAATCTGCATGGAATGTTTCAAGGAAAAATATTGCTTTTAAATGAACAACATCTACAGTATATAGCAGCAGAGAATAGATAAATACACTACTGTGCCTTTTAAATTCCATTGGAACCGGTACGGTGTAATGTTAATATTGTTGAATACAGATGAAATCATTTCGTAGATGTAATGTTTTTCTATAGAGGCTCCCAAAAGAAACAAGCAAGACTTTATGCAATATGCACTTGATGTTTTCAGTTCATACAGCCAGACACGCTCTTGACACACAGTCAAATCCTCAGTGTTATTCTATCCATTTGTAACTCTGGGAGTGTACTAATGTAACCAAATGGATGGACCCTTTATGGGTCCATTTGGTTACATTTGTACACTCCCAGAGTTGAGCTAACAGTGTGTAATATGTTAGTGTTTGGTTTAGACGACAGGGCGGCAGTTTGCTTTGGCAGAGATAAGATGACTTGCAGCTCTGAGGGATCACTAATTCCCTGCAAAGTGCGATTTGTTTGTCAGTCACGCACGTGCACACAAAATACATACACCACGCACGCACGCATCTACTTCTTTACTTTTTATCATGATTTTGATTGTGATGATGATGATGATGATGATTAGAATTGTCTGTCTGTCTGTCTATGGCTTGATGCCCGGGGTACTTTTTGAGTTGTTTATTGCTGGGAATGAATGTCCATTCTACTGTACTTTATAAGATGTACAAACACGTCCGCACATTTTATTAGCAGGACCACAAAGGAATGAAAAAGGTGTCAGGTTGCAGTTCAACTGTGCTCTCAAGATGCACAAAGACACACGCACGCACACACATGCACGCCCGCACACGCACACAGTTCCACTTTAGGAGATCTATCTTCTGAGGAGAACAACCCAATCACCTGAGACTCGGAAACCGGATGGAGGTCACATGGGGAGAGAGGGGAGTGTCTTTGTAGACTGGGATCGATACCATGCATTTTCACGTTCTGATCCGGTCGGACTCGGAGCTTTACGTCATGCTGGAACCAACGACCGGAACCTCCGGTGCATGGCACCTCCAAAATGATTCCTCTTGTTTAAAATTGGTTTAAAAGTGGTATAATCGTTTTGTTTCTTTTGGTATAATTATCGTTTGATATGTTCATCTTTTATTGTACTAAACTAATTGGTTCGCATTATGTGGGGAACAAAAACAATGCGTTTGTTTGTTTGTTTGTTTATTAAACTGGATCACACGCTAGTTTTAGAACGAATACCAGGCTTCCCTGCAGTGGAAAGTCTGGAGACGAGGTTAAGGGCTTTTGACCTCTGACCTCAGCATAGTCGGTGTGTATGTGTATGTGCCTGGCCCCTTCCCCTTCTTGTATCTGCCCTGTGTGTGTGTGTGTGTGTGTGTGTGTGTGTGTGTGTGTGTGTGTGTGTGTGTGTGTGTGTGTGTGTGTGTGTGTGTGTGTGTGTGTGTGTGTGTGTGTGTGTGTGTGTGTGTGTGTGTGTGTGTGTGTGTGTAGGGGGGGGGGGGGGTAGGGGGGGTGATACAAGGACACAGAGGGCGATACGCTTGCCATGATTGCCTCTAAACCATAAACCATAGTGCCTCTATACCATAGGGCCTCTAAACCATAAACCATAGGGCCTCTAAACCATAAACCATAGGGCCTCTAAACCATAAACCATAGGGCCTCTATACCATAAACCATAGGGCCTCTAAACCATAAACCATAGGGCCTCTAAACCATAGGGCCTCTAAACCATAAACCATAAACCATAGGGCCTCTATACCATAGGGCCTCTAAACCATAAACTATAGGGCCTCTAAAACATAGGGCCTCTAAAACATAGGGCCTCTAAACCATAAACTATAGGGCCTCTATACCATAGGGCCTCTAAACCATAAACCATAGGGCCTCTAAACCATAAACTATAGGGCCTCTATACCATAGGACCTCTAAACCATAAACCATAGGGCCTCTAAACCATAAACTATAGGGCCTCTATACCATAGGGCCTCTAAACCATAGGACCTCTAAACCATAGGGCCTCTAAACCATAAACCATAGGGCCTCTAAACCATAAACCATAGGGCCTCTAAACCATAAACCATAGGGCCTCTAAACCATAAACCATAGGGCCTCTAAAACATAAACTATAGGGCCTCTAAAACATAAGGCCTCTAAACCATAAACTATAGGGCCTCTAAAACATAAGGCCTCTAAACCATAAACCATAGGGCCTCTAAACCATAAACCATAGGGCCTCTAAACCATAAACTATAGGGCCTCTATACCATAGGACCTCTAAACCATAAACCATAGGGCCTCTAAACCATAAACCATAGGGCCTCTAAAACATAGGGCCTCTAAACCATAGGGCCTCTAAACCATAAACCATAGGGCCTCTAAAACATAGAGCCTCTAAACCATAGGGCCTCTAAACCATAAACTATAGGGCCTCTAAACCATAGGGCCTCTAAACCATAAACCATAGGGCCTCTAAAACATAGAGCCTCTAAAACATAGGGCCTCTAAACCATAAACTATAGGGCCTCTAAACCATAGGGCCTCTAAACCATAAACCATAGGGCCTCTAAAACATAGAGCCTCTAAACCATAGGGCCTCTAAACCATAAACCATAGGGCCTCTAAACCATAGGGCCTCTAAACCATAAACTATAGGGCCTCTAAACCATAGGGCCTCTAAACCATAAACCATAGGGCCTCTAAACCATAAACTATAGGGCCTCTATACCATAGGACCTCTAAACCATAAACCATAGGGCCTCTAAACCATAAACTATAGGGCCTCTATACCATAGGACCTCTAAACCATAAACCATAGGGCCTCTAAACCATAAACTATAGGACCTCTAAACCATAAACCATAGGGCCTCTAAACCATAAACTATAGGGCCTCTATACCATAGGACCTCTAAACCATAAACCATAGGGCCTCTAAACCATAAACCATAGGGCCTCTAAACCATAAACTATAGGGCCTCTAAACCATAGGGCCTCTATACCATAGGACCTCTAAACCATAAACCATAGGGCCTCTAAACCATA
This sequence comes from Protomyctophum parallelum, assembly GCF_964188405.1. Lineage (NCBI taxonomy): Eukaryota > Metazoa > Chordata > Actinopteri > Myctophiformes > Myctophidae > Protomyctophum > Protomyctophum parallelum. The sequence goes on from NC_139705.1 coordinate 37,490,980, forward strand.
GGGCCTCTAAACCATAAACCATAGGGCCTCTAAACCATAGGGCCTCTAAACCATAAACCATAGGGCCTCTAAACCATAAACCATAGAGCCTCTAAACCATAAACCATAGGGCCTCTAAAACATAGGGCCTCTAAACCATAAACCATAGGGCCTCTAAAACATAGGGCCTCTAAAACATAGGGCCTCTAAACCATAGGGCCTCTAAACCATAGGGCCGCCACGAACATGACATTATTGTTGATGATTAATTGTCCTACAATTAATTGTCATTAATGATTTAAGTGTGGTTTTCTTATCAGTAAATATTAGAACATTGGAACATATAAATACACACACACAAAAAACACATTTTTGCCTTTCAGGCAAAAAATATACCGTAATCATCTTCTCTCAAATTGGTAACCTTTGTACTTTGTGTAAAAGGATATGCAGCAATTAGTGTCTGCAACCTCTAACCTAGCTCGCTGGAATTGGAATTCCAATGCACACACACACACACACACACACACACACACACACACACACACACATACTCACACATGGCATGGTGCAGGCTGTCAGCGCTAGGTCCATATGTGTGCAGAGTGAATGGAGGTTGTTGACATTCTGCTTTGTGATCTTCAGCCTCCGTCTGTCTCCCAGTGCAGTGAGAGGGATTATGGGAAATGAAAGATGGATGGACGTATAGAGAGATGACAGGGAGGACACGGTGTGTGTGTGTGTGTGTGTGTGTGTGTGTGTGTGTGTGTGTGTGTGCGTGTGTGCGAGTGTTTGAGAGAGAGAAATAGAGTCTCGTTCTCGCCCTCGTTCTACCAGTCTGACCAGTCATGACACAGCATTACAGCACCTGTACTACACAACACTGCTGTTTGGGAACTTAGTTACCTTAGTTACAGACACACGCACCTGCGCACACACACACACACACACACACACACACACACATGCACACACACTCACACACACACACACACACACACTCACACACGCACGCGCGCACACACACACACACACACACACACACACACACACACACACACACACACACACACACACATCGAGTTTCCCGTAGTGATTGTAGTTAAGGTAAACACATATGTCAATATTGTCCTCCGGTAACTCATCTTTTGTTAGTGCGACAACTACGACCCGTCCTGGCGTGGCCTGGACAGTTGACAGACAGACAGACAGACAGACAGACAGACAGACAGACAGACAGACAGACAGACAGACTAAAATAGACAATAACACCTAATAATCAGTTCTACTATATGTTTAGTCCATTGACTGACAATGTAATTGGCATTACTGTGGTGCAGTCTACACAGCATTCCTGTGTGTGTGTGTGTGTGTGTGTGTGTGTGTGTGTGTGTGTGTGTGGCGTTCAAGGAAGTCATTGGCCTCCAGTCCATTTCAGTGCAGTATAAAAATCAACTTGCAGAGATGTGAAACGTGCTCGAGATAGGTCATCCAACAAAAAAGGAAATGTCAAATCTAAAAATAAACCCATTAGCGGGAAAATGGTCCACACAGTGAAATCACCGGCGTTAATGGAACTCAAGGGCATTACAACTGTAACATTTGTAATTCTCTCCGAGCTAAATTAACACTGTTTACTTTTTTTTTTTTTTTTTAAGATATTTTTTTGCGGCTTATGCCTTTTATAGATTTTTGAAGGGACAGACAGTAGGCTGACAGGAAACGGGAGAGAGATGGGGGGATGACATGCAGTAAAGGCCGTGTCGGGCTCGGGAGTCGAACCCGCGGCACACTGCGACTGGATTACCAGTCCGGTGCCCAGACCGTTACGCTACGGCCTGGGCAACACTGTTTACTTTAATGTGTACGTTTTAGTAGGACATATTGCTGTAGTAGTGAAATATACTGATGTTCTCTGTCTTTTACTGCTCTTCTCTCATGGCTCT
>NC_139705.1:37497904-37505404 GCF_964188405.1 Protomyctophum parallelum
GCCCTAGTGGTTAAGTGTCTAGTGGGGGCCCTAGTGGTTAAGTGTCTAGTGGGGGCCCTAGTGGTTAAGTGTCTAGTGGGGGCCCTAGTGGTTAAGTGTCTAGTGGGGGCCCTAGTGGTTAAGTGTCTAGTGGGGGCCCTAGTGGTTAAGTTGTCTAGTGGGGGCCCTAGTGGTTAAGTGTCTAGTGGGGGCCCTAGTGGTTAAGTGTCTAGTGGGGGCCCTAGTGGTTAAGTTGTCTAGTGGGGGCCCTAGTGGTTAAGTTGTCTAGTGGGGGCCCTAGTGGTTAAGTGTCTAGTGGGGGCCCTAGTGGTTAAGTTGTCTAGTGGGGGCCCTAGTGGTTAAGTTGTCTAGTGGGGGCCCTAGTGGTTAAGTTGTCTAGTGGGGGCCCTAGTGGTTAAGTGTCTAGTGGGGGCCCTAGTGGTTAAGTTGTCTAGTGGGGGCCCTAGTGGTTAAGTTGTCTAGTGGGGGCCCTAGTGGTTAAGTTGTCTAGTGGGGGCCCTAGTGGTTAAGTGTCTAGTGGGGGCCCTAGTGGTTAAGTGTCTAGTGGGGGCCCTAGTGGTTAAGTGTCTAGTGGGGGCCCTAGTGGTTAAGTGTCTAGTGGGGGCCCTAGTGGTTAAGTTGTCTAGTGGGGGCCCTAGTGGTTAAGTGTCTAGTGGGGGCCCTAGTGGTTAAGTTGTCTAGTGGGGGCCCTAGTGGTTAAGTGTCTAGTGGGGGCCCTAGTGGTTAAGTGTCTAGTGGGGGCCCTAGTGGTTAAGTGTCTAGTGGGGGCCCTAGTGGTTAAGTGTCTAGTGGGGGCCCTAGTGGTTAAGTTGTCTAGTGGGGGCCCTAGTGGTTAAGTGTCTAGTGGGGGCCCTAGTGGTTAAGTGTCTAGTGGGGGCCCTAGTGGTTAAGTGTCTAGTGGGGGCCCTAGTGGTTAAGTGTCTAGTGGGTTCCCTAGTGGTTAAGTTGTCTAGTGGGGGCCCTAGTGGTTAAGTGTCTAGTGGGGGCCCTAGTGGTTAAGTGTCTAGTGGGGGCCCTAGTGGTTAAGTGTCTAGTGGGGGCCCTAGTGGTTAAGTGTCTAGTGGGGGCCCTAGTGGTTAAGTGTCTAGTGGGGGTCCTAGTGGTTAAGTTGTCTAGTGGGGGCCCTAGTGGTTAAGTGTCTAGTGGGGGCCCTAGTGGTTAAGTGTCTAGTGGGGGCCCTAGTGGTTAAGTGTCTAGTGGGGGCCCTAGTGGTTAAGTGTCTAGTGGGGGCCCTAGTGGTTAAGTGTCTAGTGGGGGCCCTAGTGGTTAAGTTGTCTAGTGGGGGCCCTAGTGGTTAAGTGTCTAGTGGGGGCCCTAGTGGTTAAGTTGTCTAGTGGGGGCCCTAGTGGTTAAGTTGTCTAGTGGGGGCCCTAGTGGTTAAGTGTCTAGTGGGGGCCCTAGTGGTTAAGTGTCTAGTGGGGCCCCTAGTGGTTAAGTGTCTAGTGGGGGCCCTAGTGGTTAAGTTGTCTAGTGGGGGCCCTAGTGGTTAAGTGTCTAGTGGGGGCCCTAGTGGTTAAGTTGTCTAGTGGGGGCCCTAGTGGTTAAGTTGTCTAGTGGGGGCCCTAGTGGTTAAGTTGTCTAGTGGGGGCCCTAGTGGTTAAGGCGCAACCACATATGTGACAGGATTTGACTGAGGGGCTGCCATCGTGCATCCTCTGGCATTTTGTGTAGGCTGTAATACAGCATTTTGTGTAGGCTGTAATTCAGCATTTTGTGTGGGCTGTAATTCAGCATTTTGTGTGGGCTGTAATACAGCATTTTGTGTGGGCTGTAATACAGCATTTTGTGTGGGCTGTAATACAGCATTTTGTGTGGGCTGTAATACAGCATTTTGTGTGGGCTGTAATACAGCATTTTGTGTGGGCTGTAATACAGCATTTTGTGTGGGCTGTAATACAGCATTTTGTGTGGGCTGTAATACAGCATTTTGTGCTGGTCGCGGGTTTCATTCCTGAGCCCGACGACCTTTGCTGCGTGTCTCTCCCTGTTTACTACCACTGCCCATTACTACTATCCAAATTAAGGCAGAAAGACCCAAAACAAATCTTTAAAAAAGTAAATACAAATCTATACTACTCTGTGTGTGTGTGTGTGTGTGTGTGTGTGTGTGTGTGTGTGTGTGTGTGTGTGTGTGTGTGTGTGTGTGTGTGTGTGTGTGTGTGTGTGTGTGTGTGTGTGTGTGTGCGTGCGTGCGTGCGTGCATGTGTAGTTTAACATGGAGCAGAGGAGGCGTGAGCAGGAGCAGCAGGAGAAACAGCAGGAGTTGCAACAGCTTAAACACAAGGACAAGAGTCAACAGAGTGAGTGGAGCGCACGCACGCATGCACGCACATGCACACATTTCAGGGTTTTGATGAAATAAACAGTAGTTCTCTTTAACAAGTTCCTCCACTGACAATAATATCCACACAGCAGGCATTTTGTTCTGACATCACACTTACGTCACTCGTGGAGTCGTGGACTTTCCCCGCACCGAGTGAGAGGCATTATGTGACCTCAGCCAGCATTCTTTTATGATGGATTTGTACTCTTATCACACGCCGTCGCATGCCTAACTTAAACTGATTTACAAGCTAATGTTGTGTAGCATCACTGGGCTGAGGAATATATCTACTATGTTAAGCAACAATATGAAAATCCTTCAACTGTTTGAGGTTAAACAATTCAGTCAAATTATCTCTTTATTTCTTCCAACACATTCCAGCTTGTCACACAGTGTACAAGTTAAAAATAAGTTGAAAACATTGACAGCAAGGCTGACACAGCATCAGTAGGCCTGTGGTGCACACCTGAGTCAGGTACTAGCAAAGCTAGTGCCCGTCCCAAGCTGTGTGAAGCCAGTACAGTGCCCGTCCCGAGCGCTGTGAAGCCAGTACAGGCTACATACATAAACATGTCCCGAGCGCTGTGAAGACAGTACATACATAAACATGTCCCGAGCGCTGTGAAGCCAGTACAGGCTACATACTGTACATAAACATGAATAATACACAAAAGGCATATTGTTGAGCAGTGACATTGGGATGCTTATAATGAAACGTATGGAACTATAAATGTGGTGAGAACACTCTGGTTATTGACCCGTGTTATTTTAACAGTGGGGTTAAATATAGCCTGGCTGTGCACACAAGCAGTCACTGGGTCAATATTGACCCTATCAGTCATGACACCTCTTGTCACCTCAAAACACACACACACACACACACACACACACACACGCACACGCACACGCACACACGCACGCATGCACGTCCGTCACACATCCATGCACACATGCAGAAACACACACAGAGGGACTCAACATCAAACACACACTTGCATGCATGTTCCCCTCCTACTGTTTAGAGCATTTTGTTTTTACATACCATAGCAGGTCATACGGTTCACTGCCCTCTAATTGGCTGGAAGATGAATGAGCTGTCTAAAAGAGATTCTGATACTGGACTCAGAACTCACTCTGAAAATAGAGTGTACAAGATATTTGCTCACGCATTATAGACGAGAATTAGATTAGTAACATTCTTGTTTGTGATTGGCTGTCGTGTGGTTCATTGACAGGCGCTGTGGCTAGTTCCCTGGTCAAACAGAAACTCCAGGAAGTGATTCTTAAGAAGCAGAAACAGGCGGCGCTGGAGAGGACCAACTCCAACCCGCTCTCACCTCCTGTAGCTTACAGGTAACATACACACAGACACATGCACACACGCACGCAATACAGGTTCTAGAAGGAATCGGTCATAGTCTGTGGTCATGGTCACTTCTCCAATGGAATTTAGAGACCCACGTCATACTTGCAGATACAGGAAATTGATTTAGGAGTCTTGGTTTCCCCCACAATCTGACTGATCTTAGAGTACACTGTAATGTAAACAGCACAGCTGCAGCTAATAAGTTTAATAATTGGTGAGATTTAGGCGTGTCAATGTGCAAGCATTGACCAGTGGCGTGTACACCCATGGCTCTTGGCACACCCAACTCACCCCATTATTGATTTTATTGGCTGCAGCTGCAGTGCTTACCTTTTCAATCTGCCGTATTTTATAAGCTGAGAAAACTACAAAATCAGCGTCGGGTTTCATACATCTCTAAGCCTTTATTTGATAGTGTGAGTGAAACATATACTGTATTTTGCGGAGAGAGAGTTGCGTAACCACAGCAAATGGTCTTGCCACCAGGGACCCACTGATGGGGGAAATGTGTGCCCATGTGGTATGCACCCTATAACCTCTTGGCTATCCGGTCACCCAGATCATTCGCAGTTCAACAGTGTCACAGTTGCTTGCTTTATTGTTGCAGCATTCTCATTTTGTGTGTCATGTATCATGTCACCTCATATTTGTTCCCCTAATGTTTTTGGCTAAGCAGTCCAAACACAAACACTAATTCAATACAGGACTCAAGAATTTCAAGAAGTGTGTAGTTCCTTGGTAGGTAAAAGGTTTTATGAAGTTCCTTGAACCTTATGGTCAAAAGGGGAAGATACACTCAGACGCACACACATGTGTTTGTAGAGCAAATCTGCTGTTTTACTGTGTTTTCTTTTTTGTTTCAAGTGTGTGTGTGTGTGTGTGTGTGTCTATCAGAGACTCTGCTGAGTGACATTCTTGCTGTATCATGATTCCAAACATGTGTCATAGGCTTGTGATTGTAACATAACTTCACCCATAATAGTTTGTGTCCTTGTGCATTTTCCTTTGCGTGGAAATAAATAAATTCTTAAAATGTGTTCCTGCAGAGAGCTGGCTCCAGACCCCAGTGTTTCCTCTCAGCCTGGGGTGTCGTCCCCTCCTCCATCGTCCAACGACTGCTGTGATGAGACCCCCCTACGGCGGGCAGGTACGAGTCTCGGACACAGTAACATTCTATAGTCAGTCACACACTGGTGACAGTAATATGCTATAGTCAGTCACACACCGGTGACATCATGCTGTCTACACACTGAAATCACATGTCACACGAAATGCAAATGGAGAATGTTTCACTTCCTGGTCATATTTACATGCGCACACACACACACACACACACACACACACACACACACACACACACAATCCTTGGTATTAACTCAGAAGAGTGTGCAAAATATGGTTCCATTCGTACACTCTCCGCAGTTAGATTTAACACCAAGGCTTGAACATTTAACTTGGTCTTTGATAAATCCGTTTTTCTTTTACCGTTTTTGCCCACACAATATGATTTCACAAAGTCTTGTGACTACCAGGATTCTTTGAGAGATTATTGATCTTAATCCAGTCGCCAGACTGGTTTGTCATGGAACAATGACACAACACTACACACTGCCGTTGTAAAGTCCTACCAATATACTAATATCACAGTTCAAACCGGAACACTTAGCTCACAGAAACACTTCAGTATGTGGACTGCATTTGGCTTGTCCTCAGTGGGTTTGCATCGTTTTAAACCAGGCTAAAGGGTCAATTGAATCAGTTAATGATGGTTCAGTGGTTAGCTCACATAAAACTAGTGGTGCCAGGCTCAACAAACCCCAGGACAACTGCAGCTATACATCGATCCACTTAATAACCGGCGATTGTGAGTTCGACCAACAACTGAACAAAAAAGCCCGGCCTTGTGGGGATTCCCTGTTGAATCATGTGCGGTAGATGCTTGGAGACCAGAGTCCTGTCGAATCCTGTAACTACACTGACTCATCACTGTTTCCCCATTGTGTTTGTTAGCATCGTCATTACTGAGTCACTGTTGCTATTGTGTTTGCAGCATCGGAGCCCAATCTGAAAGTGAAACACAAGCTGAAGAAACATCTCAACACCCGCAAGAGCCCGCTCACCCGCAAAGAAAGCGCCCCGCCATGTGTCAAGCACAGAGTACCTGACACACTAGGTAACCCCTCCCACACACACAAAAACATCCATATTATCCGGCACTGATGTATCATGACACACCAAGTCTCTTTATACAGAGTTAAACTTTATACGGATAGTTTTATACTTTCACACTGTTACTGTGCATCAGCACATCACACTGAAATATATGTTCAATGTTTAATATGTTGTCTAATATAATCAGATAGGACTTTTTCTGTTTGGATGTATCATGTTTGGGCTTTCAAGGCCAGAAAGTAGTTATTTTTGCCGATCAGTAGGCGTTCCCGCATAACTCCGGGTATGATAATGATGTCACGTGCATACACTCTAGTATACTTAGTTGAGCGGAGAGTGGGAGTCCCCCAGGAGTCAATACTAGGATAGTGGTTCAATGTGACTCCTCTGTGTGTTTTCTCCTCAGACTCATCTCCCAGCAGCAGCAGTACCCCAGTCTCTGGCTGTAGTTCACCGAATGACAGTCTGCCCAACGAGAATGGTCTACTGCCATCTGCTGGTGGCCTATCGCATGAGGTTAGCACACACACACACGTGCACACACACACACACACACACACACACACACACACTTGAATAAACTTGAGATGTGACTGATGGACGGTGAAATGATTTGGTGAGTGCGTGAAGTGAGGGGGTTGGAGCCATGGCGGTGGCGACGACAACGGCGTGAACATTCATTGTCGGCAGTAATGACATGTTTAAATCCAACGACACAGGAGCACAGGGACATCCAGGGTTCATGTACTATTCATTTAATCACCACAACACCTGTCTGTCTGTCTGCCTGTTGCTGAATAACCAGGAACACACTGTTATACAAACTTTCATACATAGACTGGAGCTGAAAGCAATTATTTAGGATGAACTATGTTAAAGTTCAGTTAGACACTTTCATCAGGAATAACCATTTATTTCAATGCTATTGGCGACCTGAACTATGGCTGCGCTCGATAAATGTGTGTGGAAAACGTCTATGTCCAAAATAACTACTTTTCCTGAAATGGAAATAAGATCCTGTATTCCGATGTATCCAGTGTAGTTAATATTATTTTTAGGAAACACTTTAATCAATGTTATTAATAACAATAAACAAATTAATTCATCAATGTTGCAAACCATATGATGAGTCAGGGAAACCAGAATGGTTGAATGGTTGGGGCAGCGGTGGCCGAACGGTTTGCTAGTTCGTATCCCCGGACCGGCACGTTACAATTACCACCGCTGAAGTGCCCTTGAGCAAGGCATTGAACCCCTACCATGAAATGTTCTATGAGCAGGGCCTGGCTGTAAACAAGTTATTGAGCTTAGTCCAGTTACCCTGGGTAAATATAGTAACTTTGCTTTGCTTTGCTTTGTCTATTGCACCTTTAAATTCTCTCTGTTTGGTGTTTCCAGGCCCAGAGGCTTTTCCTGCAGGATGGTTCTCTTACTAACTTCACCATCCAGAGTGCGTCCACGCTGCCAACCATCACCCTGGGACTGCCAGCCAACGCCAGGGTAAATAGAATCATGTACATTATACATGTTATTATAATGCAGTTTCCTTCAAAACATGGCTTAGATATGGAAGCCAATTTCCACCACGAAACAGACTTGAAAAGGCTGTGTGTGGCTTTCATATCTTGCAATTGGAATT
>NC_139705.1:37515404-37520404 GCF_964188405.1 Protomyctophum parallelum
GCACCCAGGAAGTGTTCTATGGTGATCCCAGTGTTCTCTACATCTCACTGCATCGCTATGACGACGGGAACTTCTTCCCTGGCAGCGGGTCCCCTGCCGAGGTGTGTGACATCACTATAGCAACCACAGTAACATGTAGATGACCGTTGCCGTAGTAACCTAGATGCTACGTCATATCATGACTCGGGAATCGGGGATTCGGGATGGCCTGTTTAAAAAGCTCCTTTTCTGTCAGAATGCACTCACACACACACACACACACACACACACACACACACACACACACACACACACACACACACACACACACCCATGCACGCACACACCCGCGCGCACAGGGACAAAAGTAATACTCTGATTAAGCAATCTTCCTTTGATAAATCCACAACACAAACCAGGCTGACTAGTCACTAGTGTATTATGAGCACCCCCTTGTGGACAAATCTGCAGACATACAGTACATACAGACAGACAGCCTAATTATTGTACCGGTATACTGTATAGCATTAACTTTCATACAAACATCCATAGTAAAATATGTCAAGTTCAGAAGTAGTTGATGACAATGTGTTTTAGCTGTCTTTGTATACATTAGGGCTGTGGTTAAACATACTGTAGATTGTGTGTAAAATGTTGTAGCTGTATGCAAAAGCTGTATGCAAAAGCTGTATGCAAAATAATAAGTGCTGTAACTCTTTCTTACTCTGGCTGACCCCTCATACGTATTTAATTACGGCTCGCCTTGGTCTTGCCGACTACTATTTTATTAGTTGATTAGTCATATTTTATGTTCTTTTTCCCATACACATCGCTTGTAAACTTTAGATATATGCCGTTAATTGTGCTAGTCTATAACTTTCAGTAGCCAATGTGAAATTAATATGAACAACCTCACCAGCCTGAAAAGGCTGCTCTCTACATGATCGTGTGGAGAAAACACAATTTTATACATTTAATGGTTAAATTAAAGTTAGGTAGTATTTCTTTAGTTGAGGACAGCCATGTTATTTTATTTTTTTTAAGATTTATTTATTAATAATGCAGATATTTACAACAATGAATTACAGAATCATGATTTGTTTTTCTTTTTTTTTTAAACAAGACAAGACAAACTCAAAAAAGAAAAGACAAAAAACAGTCAAAACAACCACCCCCCACCCCAACCCCAGAAAGGAAAACTACACAGCTCTCATTACTCTGTATTGTACACAACACCTCTTGACAGCAACAACTCGGATAAATACATGAAAATAACAATATAAACTAAAACTAAATCAACCCAGAGGAGATATTGAAGGCAGAACCTCAAAGAACCTGCCCCATATCTTTTCAAAAGTAGCAGGCCTTCTTCTTACATTGTACAGTATCTTTTCAGGGGTACAGTATGATGAAAGCTCATTCAGCCAGTGTCTCTGTGAAGGTGATTTTTCAGATTTCCAATTAACCAAGATGATTTTCTTCGCAGCTGTACTGGCGAGTAACACAAAGTATGCTTTGTTGAAATTTGTGTTGATCAATGTAACGTCACCCAGTAACCAAATTCTTGGATCATGTGGTATTTCAACCTCTATGATATCAGAGACAGTAGACAAGATGAACTTCCAATAATCAATTAAAAGTGGGCAGTTCCATAACATATGTAATAGGCAGCCTTCTGTTATCTTACATCTTTGGCACATAGGGGAAATGCTTCTATCAATCTTGTGTAACCTGAGCGGAGTAAAGTAAGTTCTGTGAAAAATGTTAAATTGCATCTGTCTATGTTTGGTGGAAACCAGAACCCTCTGAGCTCTCTCTAAAATTATCTCCCAATCAGGCCAATCTACATCATCATAGGTGCATCCCAAGTCTGTCTCCCATTTATGTTTAATGTTCAATGTATTGTAAATTGGTAAATTATTGTTTAGAATACCATATATGGAGGAAGTTAATCCTTTAGTTGAGGTGATAAGAGTGCAAAACATGTGATCCTCCAGGGGGGATTTTTCCGGAATATTCGGGAAATCTATCGATTTTGCTTGAATCCAATGTCTAATTTGAAGATATTTAAAGAGGTCATGGTTACGTAAATTAAACTTGGCTGATAATTGTTGAAAGTTTGATACTACATTGTTGCTGTATAAATCACCCACAGTCCTGATTCCATTATTAACCCATCTCTGCAATACTCCATCAGCTATGGGATAAGGAATATTAGGGTTTTCCCATAATGGGGTCTTTCTCATTAGAGATGTATCTATCCCCAATAATCTATGAGATTCCTGCCATGCTTCAAAAGCGCTCAAGATAATAGGATTTTTAGTAAGCAAAGAGAGGTTCTTCTTCGTTCCCAAAAAAGGTACGATTTTTTTCCCAGGTCTAGTTGTTCTATACGTAGCCACCTAACCTCACCAATCTCAGGGTGCAACCATATCCATAAAGGACGGAATTGCGAGGCCAAATAGTAACATCTAAAATTAGGGATATTAAGGCCACCCTTATTGTAAGGGGCTTGGAGCGTACTTAATTTGACCCGCTGCGTTTTGCTCTGCCATAAAAAGGAGGAAATCATTTTGTTAAAAAAATGGTTTTGGAATTGTTCTTGTTTTTTTTAGGTTTTCTAATCTCAATTGCACCCAAAAAACATGAACTTTTAACATTCAGTAGATTTTCTGTGATCTGGGGTTTTCTGGCTCAAACAGGTGCTCTGATTTGCCGGCAGTAAGTGACATCACTTACTGCAAATCCCATATAAATTATGTCAATGGGATTTGCCAGCAGATGTCACTGTTTCACTGTGTTGCCTGTTTTCATTGTAGCTCAAAAGGCCCAAAAAACCCCAAAGAAAACTTCAGACCACAGAAAATCCACTGAATGTTCAAAGTTCAGGTTTTTTGGGTGTAATTGAGGTCAAAAAACCTAAAAGAAAAAAGAAAAAGAAAAATAAATTAAAATGAATGTCATAAAACCTTTAAGATCTTTAAAAAACCTTTTAGTTATAGAGAATGGGATGCATTGAAATAGATAAATATATTTTGGTAACACTAGTATCATCTTAACTGTATTCACTCTTCCAATTAGAGACAAAGGTAAACCAGACCACCTTAAAGTGTCAGACTTAGTCTTCTCCATAAGAATTAAGTAATTAGCCATGTTATTTTATAGTGTGGCTTGTGACTGTAGGATGCATAGGTGTATTGTGTAGTAGCCTACAGGATAATGTGTGTCAGGTTCCTATCATGATGCTCATTCTGCTCCAGCTTAAGATGTGTGTGTGAACATGTTTGTGTTTCAGGTTGGCTCGGGCTCTGGGGTTGGCTTCAATGTGAACATAGCGTGGACCGGAGGCCTGGACCCTCCCATGGGAGACGCAGAGTACCTGGCTGCCTTCAGGTAAACAGTGTTTACATCTTATTCAATGATGCAACAACCGTTTAGCATGGAGAGGCTTCCAGTGAGTGGGCTGGTGGTGGAGGTTCATTGTCTTGCTCAAGGACACATGGCCACATGGCTCAGTGTTATACTGTTGTTTGTTCTTTCAAGAGCTGAGTCAATCAGCTAGAGATTAAAACAGCTCTCTGCTCTTTTGCTTTTATTTTGGGTGGTGATCAGTGAGCCAAGCGTAAAACAATTACGCTTGGATCACTGCAAGCCAATAAATACCCAGTGTATTTACAAAGAGCTGATTGTTTCTCAGTCTGTTTCTCATTGAGACTTGGACGTCGGATATAAACAGGTCATCAGCGTGACGGATGACTTTAGAATGTGATCAGAGGCATCATTTCAGAGGGGGGTGCACGACCACTTACAGTAAGCCATGTTTCAAAAATAGAAAACAAAACATAGCTGATCTACAAGCTCACAGCGCATTGTGAAGTGACAGTGTTGTGAGCGGATGGACCTGCTATGTTTCACTATTAACCTATTAATTCCAGGAAAGCTATTTTGTCATTGTATCTACATTCTAACCACTTTAACCATTATTTTATGCTTTTGCTATTAAAAAATAACAGATACACAAGCTCATAGTGTGTCACTTCATGCTACACTATGAGCTTGTATAGATCAGATATTGTTAAATTAGCACAGATCTTTGAATATATATTTTAAAGCAAACATGTTTAAATCAAATGAAAGAGGAAGGAAGGCACTGGAGTAACTCAGACAGTTTAAGCCCTTATTTTATTCACAGGGTGAGTAAAAATGACAATGTTTCGGTCACATCATCTTGCTACCTGTCCTGCCTCTGAGATGCCATAGGCTTGAGGCGCGGTTGGAACTCCCTTATGTTTAAATTAAAACCTTGCATGGCGGTCCCTGGAACAAAAGGTTTTGAGATGGGGGTCAGCGGCCAAATACATATCATTTTGGGGGTCCTTGACATGAAAATGTTTGAGCACCACTGATATAACAACATACATTTTTCGGAAAACTGTTTATAAGACTATAATTAGTATTAAAAAAAGATTATTTGTGGAAAAGTTTAAACAGGGACACCAGTGTCTATACCAGGTGTCACACATGGAGATAGATGGCTTGCCGTGGACTGATCAGATGCCCTCAGTGCTGATCTGCAAAAGAAAACACAACATTTGGATGTAGAAAATATGCACAAAAGACCTGCACTTGAGGTTAAATGCGAACGCTAGGTGGGTGGAAACTGCTACCCCCCCCCCCCCCCCCCCCCCCTAGGACCCTAAACGACGCTCCCGTTCGTGACGTCACTCTGTCGACTGTGTTGATTCATGTGGGGTGATGTGGTGATTAGCAGGAATCTGGCTCCATCCCGCCTATGACGTAGGTTCTGCGCAATTATTAATCCGTCTCATTTGGAGAGCATATGTCTGGTGGCCTCCGCCGCCAACAAGGCCCGTTTGGTTCCAGGAAATGATCCGGCCGGGTGTCGTATTAAGACACGGCGAGGACCGCGGCTTCCTCTGAAGGGAGGGGGGGGGTTGCTTAATTGTTGGCAGTGGGCGGTTGGCACCCATAAAGTTACAGTAGTTCGGTTTTTCAGGCAG
>NC_139705.1:37522904-37577904 GCF_964188405.1 Protomyctophum parallelum
GTGTTGTTTATGTGTATAGTGGATTTGTGAGTGGTACTGTGGTCTGTTTGTGAGTGTGCGTGTGTGCATACGTGCGTGCATAGTGCACACATGCGTGCGTCAATACGTGCACTGTATATCTCTATGTGTATGTTTGTGTGTATTTGTACTGTACGTGTGTCAGGCGCGCGCGCGCGCGCGTGCGTGCGTGCGTGCGTGCGTGCGGGCGGGCGTGCGGGCGGGCGTGCGTGCGTGTGCGTGTGTGTGTGTGCGTTTGGGGCGGGGAGGTCTCCAGGCAGAATAATGAAGGTAAATGGTTCCCAGATGGGCTGTTTTCTCTGTTTGGCTGTGTGTTCAGTGACGCGGGGAGAGTGACAAGCCTCTAATAGGAAACAGACTCTCTCACTGCCGCTTTGAACTGTGCCGACGGCCCCATCAGTACTCCTTGAGCCTCTCCTCGTCGCTTCAGAAACCATGATAAACAGCCATACAGTATTCTTTTGTACAGACATCACACTGGGGCGCTTTGTGTTTCTGGTCTCATGGCGTTGGCCCACGGAGAGACCAAACGCAGTGTTAATTTAACACTCTGGAACTTTGCTGTGCAACAATCTATTGTCTCGCAGACGACTCGCGTCTGGAATGAGGCAAACTAGCTTCCTCGTGGAAAAAGGATGTGGTTACAATAATCATTTTGAAGCGCTTAGATCTGTCGATCATGAAGATTTCCTAATCTCTGGTTATTTGTGCTTGTTGACTTGACTATCTCTCTCTGTCGTAAGGCGGTGTATAAATGAGGCTTGTTTACTCTAAACATCCTAAACACGACTCAATTCAACAGAATATAAATTGCATCAATTGGTTTATTTTCTCAAATCACGTGTCTGAATAACAGAAGTAAAATGATAAGAAAGTAGTAGTGAAATGTCTTTATTTACACAGTTGAGAGGTACACTTAAATAAAGATGTGTCAGTCATGTACATTTCATATTGTTCATTAAAATATAGCTATTATTTAGTATTTGGCTTCTTATTGTAACAAGATGGCCTCAAAATGTGTATCGAACAAGACAAGTGTGTAAAAACCCTTCACAGGCCAACAGTGGAGGTTTGCATTTGCAGGGAATCGAACAGTGACTAAATTGAGGAAGAAAAAAAGGAATTAACATGAAGTTGTGTAACACTGTGTGTTTGTGCTTTGCTCTGATAGGACGGTGGTGATGCCCATTGCCCAGGAGTTCTCTCCTGACGTGGTTCTGGTGTCGGCGGGGTTCGATGCCGCTGAGGGTCACGCAGCCCCGCTGGGAGGGTACAAGGTCTCCGCCAGATGTAAGAACACTGCCCCGCCCCCGACTAGACTGGCTGCTTCTCATTCATCTCTGTCACTGTAGTAAACACTGCCAGCAGCAGTCAGTCACATCCACCCTCAAATCACCAGTGCTGGAAAGAGTAGTCACATTTTTTCACTGAAGTAAAAGTATCAATTATGCAGTAAATGTCCGGAATTCACTTTACTACAAATGCATTGCCATACAAAAATATGCTTAAATACCAAAAGTAGAAAGTTCTCATTATGCAGAATGTCCCATTTCACCTAGTTTTCAAATGGATACAAATATTTTGAAAATAGCCGATCCATAAGCTCACAATGTGTTGTGATGTCACACGTTGCGAGCTTGAAGATCTGCTATTTTATATCAAATGGCTGAAGTGGCTGAACTGGTTATTGCATGTTTTGTATAAATTAATCTGAATCTACAAAGTAACCGTAGTAACTAAGTTGTCAAATTATTGTGGTGGAGTAAAAAGTAATAATATAATTAGATTTACCTCTGAGATGTAGTAGAGTATAGAAGTAAAAAATAAACTTCACTGGAAATAGTCCAGTAAAGTAAAAGCAATACACTAATACACCTACTTTTTATGTACAGTACTTCAGTAAATGTTACTTTACACCACACCCATTTGCCACTCCCATAATCTGTACTCCAGTCACACCCATCCTCATCACCTCCTGTGTGTGTGTGTGTGTGTGTGTGTGTGTGTGTGTGTGTGTGTGTGTGTGTGTGTGTGTGTGTGTGTGTGTGTGTGCGCCCGCGCTGCAGGTTTTGGCTTCCTGACTCGTCAGCTGATGTCTCTAGCAGGGGGTCGCGTGGTGCTCGCCCTGGAGGGAGGTCATGACCTCACAGCCATCTGTGACGCGTCAGAGGCCTGTGTCAGCGCTCTGTTGGGAATACAGGTCCGACTTCATGGACTGCACACTTATCTACGGTCATATCAGTTCATACATGTGTGCCATTTGGTGAAGATGAGGTTCCATTGACCAAATCTATAGATTATCAATAGATTCTCACAAACATGACGCACGTTTTGATCCCTTGAAATGCAGTTTCCTCTTAAATTCCACTTAAACCCTTTAATGTAGAAGCGATACCGCCACCCACACCTCCCCAACCTGAAGCCAACATTCTACATTGATTTAACATTGAATTGCATTGCTAGAAAAATGTTCAGGCAATTTGTGGATTTGGTAGAACATCGTGAACATATTTCCCTAAGTGCAGGATGTTTGGACTTTGGAGTAGCATAACATGTGTGTGTGTGTGTGTGTGTGTGTGTGTGTGTGTGTGTGTGTCTCTTGCAGGAACCGCTGTCAGAAGAAGTGTTATTGCAGAAACCCAGTACAAATGGCGTGCACTCCTTACAGACTGTCATACAGATACAAAGTAAGTGACAATGACAATAAGTAAGGGAACTAGTAAAGGGACATTTTGGTGGTTTTAATTTTTTTATCATATACGTGTTTATTGTTATATTGTGTTGGAAAATAATACCCAACCATCCTAATTCTGTTCTTTATATAATTCTCGGTCAGAAACGTCTTATCTCCATGTTTCAGGTTTTTTTGTTTGTTTGTTTTTTCCGTTTTTTAAATGAATGCCGATCTACAAGCTCAAAGCGCAAGCTTGTAGATCGGCTATTTTCACTATTTTAAAACTTTTTTAAAAATAAGAATGAAAAAGGGACGGTTTCGGAGGTACGAGGTTTCTACCCGACATTATAATAAATAAATATAAATAAATACCCAACAATGCATGTACCAGTTAGCAAATTAATCAATTGTATTACAAATACTACTACTACTAATGTGTAGTATTTGTGTGTGTGTGTGTGTGTGTGTGTGTGTGTGTGTGTGTGTGTGTGTGTGTGTGTGTGTGTGTGTGTGTGTGTGTGTGTGTGTGTGTGTGTGTGTGTGTGTGTGTGTGTGTGTGTGTGTGTGTGTGTGTGTGTGTGTGTGTGTGTGTGTGTGTGTGTGTGTGTGTGCGTGTGTGCGCGCGTGCGTGTGTGCTGTAGGTCAGTACTGGCAGAGTGTGAAGGCTTGCAGCAGCTCAGTGTGTCTGTCTCATCTGGCTGCTCAGAGGAGAGACTGTGAGGAAACGGACGCTGTCAATGCCTTGGCCTCGCTGTCTGTAGGGGTCCTGGCCCGTAAGAGGTACGCTCTACACACACACACACACACACACACACAACGCCTTGGCTTCGCTGTCTGTAGGGGTCCTGGCCCGTAAGAGGTACGCTCTACACACACACACAACGCCTTGGCCTCGCTGTCTGTAGGGGTCCTGGCCCGCCAGAAGTGCGCTCACAGAAAGGCTCTTGACTTTGGCCCTTTTTTTGTTACTGTGTACAGCATGTTTTTGATTGCAAGTTATCAATTTTGTTTCATGTTGTTTCATAATTTGTTTTATTCATCCTCATCATTTTTACAATATCAATTTGACTTTCGATGTCAAAGGTTATTGTGGCAAATTAAATATCTTCAGATTCAGATTCTGAAGAAAACCCTGTCCCATTTGGGGACCTAAACTGTTTTCACATAATGTGACAATAATTTTGACTGGTATTTAAAACTTTCAACACTACTGATCTTCAAAGAACAGGATTATTGCATAGGATACATTTCTCAAGCCGTTCCTAAACATTTCACATCATTCATTGTAGCTGTTTTGCAATTAACTCATTTTGACCTGAGATCAGATTCTAAAAATGTCTGTTTGAAAATGACAGTTTTCTGAAAAAGCTATGTTTCTATGTCAGTCGTTCTTCGATGTTTCAAAAATAGATCTGCTATTTTTCAATAGCTAAAGCATAACATAATGCTAACACCAAAAAGGGTTCCCGCCCAAAATGGGTTAAGCTCCTGACGAACAGACACAATATGTGTGTCATTTATACATTGCACAATAGTGCGAACCGATCTACAAGCTAACAATGCGTCACATCGCGACACGTTGTTAGCTATTTTAGCCAACCGTCATTCTAAAATTACACTCTCACAAGGTTTCTAACCACCCACCTTCCTCTCTTCCCAAAGCCTCACTGACGAGCCAATGGAAGATGACGAGGACTCCATGTAAGGAGACGACCACCACCCAGTCACCTCGCGGAACCCAGCCTTCTGGAAAGTGGGGACACCACCGATGGCCTTGGAGCTCCCCTGTGCTGTCACAGACCACCCACCCAACGCTGTCCGTCCTCACACATACTGTACCAGCACACTCAACAACACTGAAACACTCTGAAGCGTACTGTTAGCCATCTTAACTCACACTACCGAAACCTCCGAACCAAAGACTCGTCAATCGTCCGTGTGCTGCACAAGAGTGAAAGATAGCTGTTGAAACGACCAATCAATTCCATTGTTTAGAGCGACTGCAGCAGCACCGCTGCGATTTTTGCGAAGCCACGCCGGAACGGTCTGAATTTCGATACTGGCGAATGGCGATGTTGTTGTTGTTGTTTGTTTTTATGTCTTAAAAGACAGCTTGCAGAGGATCTGTATTGTACGCGTTGTTTTTTTGGACGGCGACAAAGGAGGGATGAAAGAAGCGGTGAGAGAGAGAGAAACCGTCTGGGAGATGAGTCCCGCGGGAGACGGGCGCAGACGTCATCACCATCATGGCAGTCAGTTTAACCACTAGAAAGGGCGAAACAGACAGAGAGGAAGGAGAAAAGACAAAAGGACGACGAAACGAAACAGACAACTGCGGTTTTGGAGAGGAACAAAGAAGAAAGAGGAGAGAGTCAGAGTCTGTGTTTTTTCTTTTCTTTTCTTTTTCCTTTTTTTTTATTGCACTGTTGCATTCCATAATGTGAACCATGAGAAAAATTCCATAACTCTGGGAAGACAAACAATTCTCTCTAGGATTCTTTTTTTAATTTAATTGTCTCTTTTGATGATTTGGATGAAATGTTTTATTTTTTTCCTGTAACACCCCACCACCCCCCAATGTAATTCCGCTCATATTCTGAGATGTCTTATTAAGCCGTCGACTCGCTCCGTCGATGTGCATTGACCTCAATACTGTGCACGTTGGACTTCCTATGAAGTTGGCTTTTAAAACTGAACACGACAGTTTAAGGCCAGATTTTTATCGTCATTCCCCCCGCGGCTTTTTCAAACATGTGTCTTTGATGCACAAACACATAAAGCTGCAATCCGGAGGTTTTATCCGCTCCCCGTGATTCGGACACAGGTCTCCTGTGTGGGAGAGCAAACATCTCCACCACTCTCCTGAGGGTGCATCCCCGCTTGGCCCAGAAGATGGAGACCACCTCTGGGTGGATGTACTAGTTATATTGTATTAGCATACTGTACCATACAGGTTGGATAATTTAGTTTAATTCATTATCAGTTCCGGATTGCAGCTTAAATGTCAAATACACACACGCACGCACGCACACACTAAATACACACACTAAATACACACACAAAACAGTGATAAACACATGAAATACCACTGCTGTTCATTGAGGACTGTATAGTATTGTTGGTAGAAGTAGCCTTAATGCACTTAATGGACACCACCCAAAGAAAACTGCCTTAAATGTGCACTTAGCAGTGCTGACTGTACAGGGAGCCGCATTAGTACTGTTCTTTTAACAACTGTGTCTTAACAAGCTTTTTACCTGTGGACTTACAATATTTTTAATGCAAAAGAAAAGGTTCCATTTGGGATGTTTTATTTCCATCGTGTCCTTCTATGAATGAATGCTGTATAAAACTGATGAAGTTCCCAAACATGACAAACATGCATTTGTTGTTTTCCGACGAGACATTTGGAAATGTATTTATAGTGGTGATGTTTTTTGGAATCTTACGTACAGCGGGCCTTTCGATAGGTCTCTGCTCCAGGTTTGTGGAACCGACTCAAGTGCGCTTGCAAAAATGTGGCTGGTTTGAATCAAAGTAAACAAAAACATGCTTGCTAACAGCTATACACAGGATGGTTTCAGGATGTTACCTGTGTGTAGGTGTGCAAACATGTCAAACATGTAAGCTGTGTTCACATTAGCAGCTACAAAAGCTACAAAACGACCTAGTGTCATCAGCTACAAGTTGCCAATGAAGTTTTGCTCAACACTTTCGTGGACATCATCAGTCGTGCGTCCCTGTGTGGGAACTATACGAGAAAATGTAAAGGCTTAGTTTAAAATCGAATAGGAAAATGGCTGATGGTAAGAAATGAATTGTCCCCAATTACAAGCAGGAGTTGTGTGAAGAAAGATGGCGAGTGGAAATGGTGTAACAAAAGACTCAATTACTTCACCACGTCATTGGAGTGCTGGAATTTTGTTTTTAAACCAGCTCATGTTTTTTGTAGCTTTTGTAGCTTGTCACGCAGTGACGTTCAGGTGCCGGTGTGAAGCATCATCTCGCTGGTCTGGCTTCCATTGAAAATCACTTGTAGCCTTACTAGCCTGTCACTTTGTCGCTGCTAGTGTGAATGTAGAATCATTCTGTGTAGTTAGCTGATGACAGGTGAAGATTTAAACGCAGGCCAAGTTCAACAGGCACAGACAGAGATTGCATTTAATCTAGTACATTGATTTAACCTAGTATATTCCGCACCCTATTTCCTGGACATATGAATGTCGGCAACAATAAATAAATGGGGCTAATGGTGAGCTGTACACATGCAGGCCAATCTTCTTATCTCTCTCATTTCAAACGTTTGAGCTTATTATAAGTGAGAAATCGAGTGATAAACCTGCATTCGGCAATGGTTAATACCTGTGATTGGCCAACCAACTTGAGAAGAGAACTGAGACTGACAGAATGACAAGAGGTTTCTTCATTCTATAATAGGATATCACCTGTTTCACAGAGCTAACAAATGTACTTTAGTGGTGCACACTTTGAAGTACCAGTCAATCAAGCTGTACGTTTGTCTCTCAGCTGGCCTATTGCACTACAAATGAATTTGTATTTGGCAATGGTTGAGATGTATAATTAGTTGGCCCTTAATCACATAACCTCTATCCTAGGGGCTAACATTCAGCAGAAATAGCAAGCCCACAAGCTTGCAGATTGGCTATTTTCGGCCAAGATATTCAGTGTATAGTGAAAACAGGAGCGGGCCTAATATAGGGACCTGTGGGACTCCATCCAGTGCATAGGGTTTAAGTGGTTAGTGTACTAAACTGTATGTGTTGTACACAGCAAAGCCCTTAGTGTTAGAATGCACCTGTAATGGTCTCTTTACCCTTACAGGTCAGTTTTTTACACTTTAGATTCATGGTATATGATTGACACCTTGGGGGTTTTGCTGTGTGTTGCTGTGTGGACTCTGGGCATCGTCTGCCCATCAGAAGCATTTGCAGAAGGTCTAGTACAGTGGTTCTCAAAGTGGGTTCAAGGGAGTCCCCAGAAGAAAAAAAAAAGTACTACATAGTCGATCTGATAACTCACAACGTGTCATGTCGCCCACGAAATTGGTTTATTTTTGACAAATTTTAACAACACAAATCTTGTACCTTGCACAACTTATTTTTCAGATGGGGTCCGTAGCCAAATTTCCATTAATTTGGGGGCCCTTGACATGAACAAGATTGAGAACCACTGGTCTAGTACTGCATATTATCCAGTAAAACAATGTAAGTAAATATGACAGCCAATGCAGAACTCATTGTACCCATTTTACCTGCTTGATGCTCTATGGTTGCTAGGGACAGTTATTGAACAAATCGATTTGAAGAAAATAAAAATAAACACATTTTAAAGATAGCCAAAATAGCTAATTCTGTGAATATAAAACAGGGCTGTTAATCAGACCAATTGATTTAGTTGATTACAAAAAAAAGATTAGTCAAAAAGAAAAAGAAAATAACCGAAAGGAATTATTTATGTGGAAAAACAAAAGTAATGCAGGGTAGATACAGTATGAAGTGCAGGAGTTCTGTAATGGCTACTAGTGTACCTAAAAAGAAAAAAGAAAATGTCAATCTTCCATCCATAGGAATTTCTGTACAGCACACAGAGTAGGTGCATCTGTTATCTATGAAGTAGTGTGTGTGTGTGTGTGTGTGTGTGTGTGTGTGTGTGTGTGTGTGTGTGTGTGTGTGTGTGTGTGTGTGTGTGTGTGTGTGTGTGTGTGTGTGTGTGTGTGTGTGTGTGTGTGTGTGTGTGTGTGTGTGCGTGCGTGCGTGTGTGCGTGTGCGCAGACTGTACATGTAGATATGTACTGTATTATATTCTGTGGGCTGTCTTAATGGCCAGTGCCTCAACTCTTAATTGCCTTTTTATTAATGATGTAATTTTGTTTTATTATTCGTACTCCTTAAAACCAGACACTGTACATAGAAACTCAAGACCAAAATACACACAAAGTCACACACGTGCCTTGATGCGTTCAGTAGTAAATGTGTATTGGTAGCTCTTCACTAACTGGACTTAAATCCACATCTAAACAAACTCTTTGCTTTGTACTTTCCTTTTGTTCTTACTTACCTCTACACGTTCTTGTTTTTCCTCTTTATATTTCCTACTGTGTGTATGTATAGAAAGATTGTCTATTTTGTATTGTTATTTTTTTGTCTTCTTAATTAAACAAAATTTCAAATTTGAACTTATGATACTGATTTTTCTTGTCACATTAACCACGCACAGCCAGTGTTGCCACTGCCACAGTAGTGATTTTAGGATGAGCACCTCGTTGATTGTTCATGTCTAGGGACCAATTGACTCAGTTCAAGTGAGAATTTCCCCCAACACCAAATTGCGAGAAGGTCTACAGGCAGGTACTGGACTGAACACTGGCCACATGATCGGGAGATGGTGAGTTCAAACCCCAAGTCTTTACTTTCAAGACCGATTTCAGAAGAAGAAAACAAACAAAAAAGCAGTGTGAATTGTCTCGAACCATTGGCTCAGTGTGTTAGAACAACGCTGCCACATGATCGGGAGATGGTGGTTTCAAACCCCACTCAAGTTCAAACAACAAAAAAAAAGGCGTCCTATCCCACCCAAGTCTTTACTGTGACTCTTTGCTTTCCACAGTAACATCAAGTAGCACACTGACTTAGTGTTATAGTATACGTGCTATAGTATGCCGTACGGTATGGGCTATAGCCCATGGTCCAAAATGATGAGAAACGAGGATAACTTCTTATTTTCAAAATTTCAAAAAACATGGGCTATAACCCATCATTTTTTTCATTTTTTCATTTTTTTCAAATCCTCAAAAATGATGAAAAACGGCGTGTTATAGTATGCCGTACGATATGGGCTATAGCCCATGGTCCAAAATGATGAAAAACGAGGATATATATATTTTTTCAAAAATTCAAAAAACGATGGGCTATAACCCATCGTTTTTTTATTTATTTTTCAAATCCTCAAAAATGATGAAAAACGGCGTGCTATAGGGGCTATAGCCCATGTTCAAAAATGATGAAAAACGAGGTTAAAAAATATATATATATATCAAAAAACGATGGGCTATAACCCATGTTTTTTGAAAATTTGAATTTTTTTCAAATCCTCAAAAATGATGAAAAACGGCGTGCTATAGTTTGCCGTACGGTAGGGGCTATAGCCCATGTTCAAAAATGATGAAAAACGAGGTTAATTTCTTTTTCAAAATTTCAAAAAACGATGGGCTATAACCCATGTTTTTTGAAATTTTGAATTTTTTTCAAATCCTCAAAAATGATGAAAAATGGCGTGCTATAGTATGCCGTACGGTAGGGGCTATAGCCCATGTTCAAAAATGATGAAAAACGAGGTTAATTTTTTTTTCTTTTCAAAAAACGATGGGCTATAACCCATGTTTTTTTGAAATTTTGAATTTTTTTCAAATCCTCAAAAATGATGAAAAACGGCGTGCTATAGTATGCCGTATGGTAGGGGCTATAGCCCATGTTCAAAAATGATGCAAAACCAGGTGAATTTTTTTGTTCAAAATTTCAAAAAACGATGGGCTATAACCCATGTTTTTTGAGATTTTTATTTTTTTTCAAATCCTCAAAAATGATGAAAAACGGCGTGCTATAGTATGCCGTACGGTAGGGGCTATAGCCCATGCTCAAAGATGATGAAAAACGAGGTAAAACATTTTTCAAAAATTCAAAAAACGATGGGCTATAACCCATGTTTTTGAAATTTTGATTTTTTTTTTCAAATCTCAAAAATGATGAAAAACGGCGTGCTATAGTATGCCGTACGGTAGGGGCTATAGCCCATGTTAAAAAATGATGAAAAACGAGGTTAATTTTTTTTTTTCAAAAATTGTGCTATAGTATGCCGTATGGTAGGGGCTATAGCCCATGTTCAAAAATGATGAAAAACGAGGTTAAAACTAAAAAGAAAAAAATCTAAAAACGATGGGCTATAACCCATGTTTTTTGAAATTTTGATTTTTTTTCAAATCCTCAAAAATGATGAAAAACGGCGTGCTATAGTAGGCCGTACGGTAGGGGCTATAGCCCATGTTCAAAAATGATGAAAACGAGGTAATTCTTTTTTCTTCAAAATTTCAAAAAACGATGGGCTATAACCCATGTTTTTTGAAATTTTGATTTTTTTTCAAATCCTCAAAAATGATGAAAAACGGCGTGCTATAGTATGCTGTACGGTAGGGGCTATAGCCCATGTTCAAAAATGATGAAAAACGAGGTTATTTCTTTTTCTTCAAAAAATCTAAAAACGATGGGCTATAACCCATGTTTTTTTTAATTTAATTTTTTTTTCAAATCCTCAAAAATGATGAAAAACGGCGTGCTATAGTATGCCGTACGGTAGGGGCTATAGCCCATGTTCAAAAATGATGAAAAACAAGGTTAAAAAAAATTAAAAAATTCAAAAAACGATGGGCTATAACCCATGTTTTTTTATTTTATTTTATTTTTTCAAATCCTCAAAAATGATGAAAAACGGCGTGCTATAGTATGCCGTACGGTAGGGGCTATAGCCCATGTTCAAAAATGATGAAAAACAAGGTTAAAAAAAATTCATTTTTTTTTTTTTTTTTTCAAATCCTCAAAAATGATGAAAAACGGCGTGCTATAGTATGCCGTACGGTAGGGGCTATAGCCCATGTTCAAAAATGATGAAAAACAAGGTTACATTTTTTTTCAAAAATTCAAAAAACGATGGGCTATAACCCATGTTTTTTGAAATTTTGATTTTTTTTCAAATCCTCAAAAATGATGAAAAACGGCGTGCTATAGTATGCTGTACGGTAGCGGCTATAGCCCATGTTCAAAAATGATGAAAAACGAGGTTATTTTTTTTTCTTCAAAAAATCAAAAAACGATGGGCTATAACCCATGTTTTTTAAAATTTTAATTTTTTTTCAAATCCTCAAAAATGATGAAAAACGGCGTGCTATAGTATGCCGTACGGTAGGGGCTATAGCCCATGTTCAAAAATGATGAAAAACAAGGTTAAAAAAAAAATCAAAAATTCAAAAAACGATGGGCTATAACCCATGTTTTTTTATTTTATTTTATTTTTTCGAATCCTCAAAAATGATGAAAAACTGCGTGCTATAGTATGCCGTACGGTAGGGGCTATAGCCCATGTTCAAAAATGATGAAAAACGAGGTTAATGTTTTTTTCAAATTTTCAAAAAACCATGTGCTATAACATGTTTATTTTTATTTTGAATTTTTTTCAAATCCTCAAAAATGATGAAAAACGGCGTGCTATAGTATGCCGTATGGTAGGGGTTATAGCCCATGTTCAAAAATGATGAAAAACGAGGTTAAAAATAAATTCAAATTTTCAAAAAACCATGTGCTATAACCCATGTTTTTTTTATTTTGAATTTTTTTCAAATCCTCAAAAATGATGAAAAACGGCGTGCTATAGTATGCCGTACGGTAGGGGCTATAGCCCATGTTCAAAAATGATGAAAAACGAGGTTATTTTTTTTTTCAAAATTTCAAAAATCGATGGGCTATAACCCAGGGGTCTGCAACCTTTTTTAAATGAAGTGCCATGTTTTTTTTTTCTAGATCGTCAGTGTGCCATATCAACATTAATTAATTTTAATGACTCCACAGGAAAAATTCCAACATATTTTTCAAATCCTCAAAAATGATGAAAAACGGCGTGCTATAGTATGCCGTACGGTAGGGGCTATAGCCCATGTTCAAAACTGATGAAAAACGAGGTTAATTTTTTTTTCAAATTTTCAAAAAACAATGGGCTTTAACCCATGTTTTTTTAATTTTTTAATTTTTTTCAAATCCTCAAAAATGATGAAAAACGGCGTGCTATAGTATGCCGTACGGTAGGGGCTATAGCCCATGTTCAAAAATGATGAAAAACGAGGTTATTTTTTTTTATTTAATTTTTTTAAACGATGGGCTATAACCCATTTTTATTTGAATTTTTGATTTTTTTTCAGATCCTCAAATAGGATGAAAAACGGCGTGCTATAGTATGCCGTATGGTAGGGGCTATAGCCCATGTTCAAAAATGATGCAAAACCAGGTTAATTTTTTTGTTCAAAATTTCAAAAAACGATGGGCTATAACCCATGTTTTTTGAAATTTTGATTTTTTTTTCAAATCCTCAAAAATGATGAAAAACGGCGTGCTATAGTATGCCGTACGGTAGGGGCTATAGCCCATGTTCAAAAATGATGAAAAACAAGGTTATTTTTTTTATTTTTTTTTCAGAAAACGATGGGCTACCCATGTTTTTTTTTATTTTGAATTTTTTTCAAATCCTCAAAAATGATGAAAAACGGCATGCTATAGACCGATTCCGTACCGGTTTCATGGTCGCAGCCTACGTATTTCCTGTAGGCGGACTCGACGTAGCTGCGGGGGTAAAACCCTCACCAGGCGCACATCTTCCACTACAGTGAACGGCAGAGTGACTGATGTTAGTTTGCCTCAAACTTTACTCCTTTACCTGCTTTTTTACTAACACTAACATTACAAAGATGCCCAGAACATCGAGATGAACCTGTGTAGTTTATGGCTGCTCCAACAGTAGTGGCAACATAACAAATAAAATAAAACGGAATGTCTAATATCCACCGCGATGGCTGAGACCAGAGCCATTGAGTAATGGTTGAGACAAAGCAGTGAAGAATCCTGCAAGATACATAATTTCAGTCCTACCCAATACCCAATCTTTCTGTTTTATGAACACAAGGCTGCTGTATTTTATACCTCATACTAAGCATTTAAAGTATGAGGTATAAAGTACAGCAGCCTTGTGTTAATAAAACAGAAATATTTGGTATTGGGTAAGACTGGCGTTATGTATCTTTCACTGCTTTGTCTCAACCATTGCTCAGTGGCTCTGGTCTCAGCCATCGCGGTGGATATTAGACATTCCGTTTTATTTTATTTGTTATGTTGCCACTACTGTTGGAGCAGCCATAAACTACACATGTTCATCTCGATGTTCTGGGCATCTTTGTAATGTTAGTGTTAGTAAAAAAGCAGGTAAAGGAGTAAAGTTTGAGGCAAACTAACATCAGTCACTCTGCCGTTCACTGTAGTGGAAGAGGTGCGCCTGGTGAGGGTTTTACCCCCGCAGCTACGTCGAGTCCGCCTACAGGAAATACGTAGGCTGCGACCATGAAACCGGTACGGAATCGGTCTATAGTATGCCGTACGGTAGGGGCTATAGCCCATGTTAAAAAATAATGAAAAACGAGGTTAAAAAAAAAAATCAAAATTTCAAAAAACGATGGGCTATAACCCATGTTTTTTTTTATTTTGATTTTTTTTTAAATCCTCAAAAATGATGAAAAACGGCGTGCTATAGTATGCCGTATGGTAGGGGCTATAGCCCATGTTCAAAAATGATGAAAAACGAGGTTAATGTTTTTTTCAAAATTTCAAAAAACCATGTGCTATAACCCATGTTTTTTTTTATTTTGAATTTTTTTCAAATCCTCAAAAATGATGAAAAACGGCGTGCTATAGTATGCCGTACGGTAGGGGCTATAGCCCATGTTCAAAACTGATGAAAAACGAGGTTAATCTTTTTTTTCAAATTTTCAAAAAACAATGGGCTTTAACCCATGTTTTTTGAAATTTTGAATTTTTTTCAAATCCTCAAAAATGATGAAAAACGGCGTGCTATAGTATGCCGTACGGTAGGGGCTATAGCCCATGTTCAAAACTGATGAAAAACGAGGTTAATCTTTTTTTTCAAATTTTCAAAAAACAATGGGCTTTAACCCATGTTTTTTGAAATTTTGAATTTTTTTCAAATCCTCAAAAATGATGAAAAACGGCGTGCTATAGTATGCCGTACGGTAGGGGCTATAGCCCATGTTCAAAAATGATGAAAAACGAGGTAAATTTATTTTATTTTTTTTCAAAAAACGATGGGTTATAACCCATTTTTATTTGAAATTTTGAATTTTTTTCAGATCCTCAAATAGGATGAAAAACGGCGTGCTATAGTATGCCGTATGGTAGGGGCTATAGCCCATGTTCAAAAATGATGCAAAACCAGGTTAATTTTTTTGTTCAAAATTTCAAAAAACGATGGGCTATAACCCATGTTTTTTGAAATTTTGATTTATTTTTCAAATCCTCAAAAATGATGAAAAACGGCGTGCTATAGTATGCCGTACGGTAGGGGCTATAGCCCATGTTCAAAAATGATGAAAAACGAGGTAAATTTATTTTATTTTTTTTCAAAAAACGATGGGTTATAACCCATTTTTATTTGAATTTTTGAATTTTTTTCAGATCCTCAAATAGGATGAAAAACGGCGTGCTATAGTATGCCGTATGGTAGGGGCTATAGCCCATGTTCAAAAATGATGCAAAACCAGGTTAATGTTTTTGTTCAAAATTTCAAAAAACGATGGGCTATAACCCATGTTTTTTTATTTTTGAATTTTTTTCAAATCCTCAAAAATGATGAAAAACGGCGTGCTATAGTATGCCGTACGGTAGGGGCTATAGCCCATGTTCAAAACTGATGAAAAACGAGGTTAATCTTTTTTTTCAAATTTTCAAAAAACAATGGGCTTTAACCCATGTTTTTTGAAATTTTGAATTTTTTTCAAATCCTCAAAAATGATGAAAAACGGCGTGCTATAGTATGCCGTACGGTAGGGGCTATAGCCCATGTTCAAAAATGATGAAAAACGAGGTAAATTTATTTTATTTTTTTTCAAAAAACGATGGGTTATAACCCATTTTTATTTGAAATTTTGAATTTTTTTCAGATCCTCAAATAGGATGAAAAACGGCGTGCTATAGTATGCCGTATGGTAGGGGCTATAGCCCATGTTCAAAAATGATGCAAAACCAGGTTAATTTTTTTGTTCAAAATTTCAAAAAACGATGGGCTATAACCCATGTTTTTTGAAATTTTGATTTATTTTTCAAATCCTCAAAAATGATGAAAAACGGCGTGCTATAGTATGCCGTACGGTAGGGGCTATAGCCCATGTTCAAAAATGATGAAAAACGAGGTAATTTTTTTTTTTTTTTTTCAAAAAACGATGGGTTATAACCCATTTTTATTTGAATTTTTGAATTTTTTTCAGATCCTCAAATAGGATGAAAA
The DNA here is from genome assembly GCF_964188405.1 of Protomyctophum parallelum. Lineage (NCBI taxonomy): Eukaryota > Metazoa > Chordata > Actinopteri > Myctophiformes > Myctophidae > Protomyctophum > Protomyctophum parallelum. The sequence goes on from NC_139705.1 coordinate 37,538,725, forward strand.
ACGGCGTGCTATAGTATGCCGTATGGTAGGGGCTATAGCCCATGTTCAAAAATGATGCAAAACCAGGTTAATGTTTTTGTTCAAAATTTAAAAAAACGATGGGCTATAACCCATGTTTTTTTATTTTTGAATTTTTTTCAAATCCTCAAAAATGATGAAAAACGGCGTGCTATAGTATGCCGTATGGTAGGGGCTATAGCCCATGTTCAAAAATGATGAAAAACAAGGTTCATTGTTTTTTTTCAAAATTTCAAAAAACGATGGGCTATAACCCATTTTTATTTGAATTTTTGAATTTTTTTCAGATCCTCAAATAGGATGAAAAACGGCGTGCTATAGTATGCCGTATGGTAGGGGCTATAGCCCATGTTCAAAAATGATGCAAAACCAGGTTAATTTTTTTGTTCAAAATTAAAAAAAACGATGGGCTATAACCCATGTTTTTGAAATTTTGATTTTTTTTTCAAATCCTCAAAAATGATGAAAAACGGCGTGCTATAGTATGCCGTACGGTAGGGGCTATAGCCCATGTTCAAAAATGATGAAAAACGAGGTTAATTTCTTTTTTCAAAAATTCAGAAAACGATGGGCTATAACCCATATTTTTTTAAATTTTGAATTTTTTTCAAAACCTCAAAAATGATGAAAAACGGAGTGCTATAGTATGCCGTATGGTAGGGGCTATAGCCCATGTTCAAAAATGATGAAAAACAAGGTTAATTTTTTTTTCAAAAAATCAAAAAACGATGGGCTCTAACCCATGTTTTTTGAAATTTTGAAATTTTTTCAAATCCTCAAAAATGATGAAAAACGGCGTGCTATAGTATGCCGTATGGTAGGGGCTATAGCCCATGTTCAAAAATGATGAAAAACGAGGTTCATTGTTTTTTTTCAAAATTTCAAAAAACGATGGGCTATAACCCATGTTTTTTTTTATTTTGAATTTTTTTCAAATCCTCAAAAATGATGAAAAACGGCGTGCTATAGTATGCCGTATGGTAGGGGCTATAGCCCATGTTCAAAAATGATGAAAAACGAGGTTAAAAAAAATTCAAAAATTCAAAAAACGATGGGCTATAACCCATGTTTTTTTATTTTAGAATTTTTTTCAAATCCTCAAAAATGATGAAAAACGGCGTGCTATAGTATGCCGTATGGTAGGGGCTATAGCCCATGTTCAAAAATGATGAAAAACAAGGTTCATTGTTTTTTTTCAAAATTTCAAAAAACGATGGGCTATAACCCATTTTTATTAGAATTTTTGAATTTTTTTCAGATCCTCAAATAGGATGAAAAACGGCGTGCTATAGTATGCCGTATGGTAGGGGCTATAGCCCATGTTCAAAAATGATGCAAAACCAGGTTAATTTTTTTGTTCAAAATTTCAAAAAACGATGGGCTATAACCCATGTTTTTTGAAATTTTGATTTTTTTTTTTCAAATCCTCAAAAATGATGAAAAACGGCGTGCTATAGTATGCCGTACGGTAGGGGCTATAGCCCATGTTCAAAAATGATGAAAAACGAGGTTAATTTCTTTTTTCAAAAATTCAGAAAACGATGGGCTATAACCCATATTTTTTTAAATTTTGAATTTTTTTCAAAACCTCAAAAATGATGAAAAACGGAGTGCTATAGTATGCCGTATGGTAGGGGCTATAGCCCATGTTCAAAAATGATGAAAAACAAGGTAATTTTTTTTTTCAAAAAATCAAAAAACGATGGGCTATAACCCATGTTTTTTGAAAATTTGAAATTTTTTCAAATCCTCAAAAATGATGAAAAACGGCGTGCTATAGTATGCCGTATGGTAGGGGCTATAGCCCATGTTAAAAAATGATGAAAAACGAGGTTCATTGTTTTTTTTCAAAATTTCAAAAAACGATGGGCTATAACCCATGTTTTTTGATTTTTTGAATTTTTTTCAAATGCTCAAAAATTTAGAAAAACGGCGTGCTATAGTATGCCGTACGGTAGGGGCTATAGCCCATGTCAAAAATGATGAAAAACGAGGTAATTTTTTTTTTTTAATTAAAAAAAACGATGGCCTATAACCCATTTTTATTTGAAATTTTGAAATTTTTTCAGATCCTCAAATAGGATGAAAAACGGCGTGCTATAGTATGCCGTATGGTAGGGGCTATAGCCCATGTTCAAAAATGATGCAAAACCAGGTTAATGTTTTTGTTCAAAATTTCAAAAAACGATGGGCTATAACCCATGTTTTTTTTTTTTTTTTAATTTTTTTCAAATCCTCAAAAATGATGAAAAACGGCGTGCTATAGTATGCCGTATGGTAGGGGCTATAGCCCATGTTCAAAAATGATGAAAAACAAGGTTCATTGTTTTTTTTCAAAATTTCAAAAAACGATGGCCTATAACCCATTTTTATTTGAAATTTTGAATTTTTTTCAGATCCTCAAATAGGATGAAAAACGGCGTGCTATAGTATGCCGTATGGTAGGGGCTATAGCCCATGTTCAAAAATGATGCAAAACCAGGTTAATTTTTTTGATCAAAATTTCAAAAAACGATGGGCTATAACCCATGTTTTTTGAAATTTTGATTTTTTTTTCAAATCCTCAAAAATGATGAAAAACGGCGTGCTATAGTATGCCGTACGGTAGGGGCTATAGCCCATGTTAAAAAATGATGAAAAACGAGGTTAATTTCTTTTTTCAAAAATTCAGAAAACGATGGGCTATAACCCATATTTTTTTAAATTTTGAATTTTTTTCAAATCCTCAAAAATGATGAAAAACGGTGTGCTATAGTAGGCCGTACGGTAGGGGCTATAGCCCATGTTCAAAAATGATGAAAAACTAGGTTAAATTTGTTTTTCAAAATTTCAAAAAACGATGGGCTATAACCCATGTTTTTTGATATTTTGATTTTTTTTTCAAATCCTCAAAAATGATGAAAAACGGCGTGCTATAGTATGCCTTACGGTAGGGGCTATAGCCCATGTTCAAAAATGATGAAAAACGAGGTTATTTTTTTTTCTTCAAAAAATCAAAAAACGATGGGCTATAACCCATGTTTTTTTTTATTTTGAATTTTTTTCAAATCCTCAAAAATGATGAAAAACGGCGTGCTATAGTATGCCGTATGGTAGGGGCTATAGCCCATGTTCAAAAATGATGCAAAACCAGGTTAATTTTTTTGTTCAAAATTTCAAAAAACGATGGGCTATAACCCATGTTTTTTGAAATTTTGATTTTTTTTTCAAATCCTCAAAAATGATGAAAAACGGCGTGCTATAGTATGCCGTACGGTAGGGGCTATAGCCCATGTTCAAAAATGATGAAAAACGAGGTTAATTTTTTTTTTCAAAAATTCAGAAAACGATGGGCTATAACCCATATTTTTTAAAATTTTGAATTTTTTTCAAATCCTCAAAAATGATGAAAAACGGCGTGCTATAGTATGCCGTATGGTAGGGGCTATAGCCCATGTTCAAAAATGATGCAAAACCAGGTAAATTTTTTTGTTCAAAAATTCAAAAAACGATGGGCTATAACCCATGTTTTTTGAAATTTAGAATTTTTTTCGAATCCTCAAAAATGATGAAAAACGGCGTGCTATAGTATGCCGTACGGTAGGGGCTATAGCCCATGTTCAAAAATGATGAAAAACGAGGTTCATTGTTTTTTTTCAAAATTTCAAAAAACGATGGGCTATAACCCATGTTTTTTTTAATTTTGATTTTTTTTCAAATCCTCAAAAATGATGAAAAACTGCGTGCTATAGTATGCCGTATGGTAGGGGCTATAGCCCATGTTCAAAAATGATGAAAAACAAGGTTTAAAAAAAAATCAAAAATTCAAAAAACGATGGGCTATAACCCATGTTTTTTGAAATTTTGAATTTTTTACAAATCCTCAAAAATGATGAAAAACGGCGTGCTATAGTATGCCGTACGGTAGGGGCTATAGCCCATGTTCAAAAATGATGAACACGAGGTAATTCTTTTTTCTTCAAAATTTAAAAAAAAGATGGGCTATAACCCATGTTTTTTGAAATTTTGATTTTTTTTCAAATCCTCAAAAATGATGAAAAACGGCGTGCTATAGTATGCCGTATGGTAGGGGCTATAGCCCATGTTAAAAAATGATGAAAAACGAGGTTCATTGTTTTTTTTCAAAATTTCAAAAAACGATGGGCTATAACCCATGTTTTTTGATTTTTTGAATTTTTTTCAAATGCTCAAAAATTTAGAAAAACGGCGTGCTATAGTATGCCGTACGGTAGGGGCTATAGCCCATGTCAAAAATGATGAAAAACGAGGTAATTTTTTTTTTTAAATTAAAAAAAACGATGGCCTATAACCCATTTTTATTTGAAATTTTGAAATTTTTTCAGATCCTCAAATAGGATGAAAAACGGCGTGCTATAGTATGCCGTATGGTAGGGGCTATAGCCCATGTTCAAAAATGATGCAAAACCAGGTTAATGTTTTTGTTCAAAATTTCAAAAAACGATGGGCTATAACCCATGTTTTTTTTTTTTTTTGAATTTTTTTCAAATCCTCAAAAATGATGAAAAACGGCGTGCTATAGTATGCCGTATGGTAGGGGCTATAGCCCATGTTCAAAAATGATGAAAAACAAGGTTCATTGTTTTTTTTCAAAATTTCAAAAAACGATGGCCTATAACCCATTTTTATTTGAAATTTTGAATTTTTTTCAGATCCTCAAATAGGATAAAAAACGGCGTGCTATAGTATGCCGTATGGTAGGGGCTATAGCCCATGTTCAAAAATGATGCAAAACCAGGTTAATTTTTTTGATCAAAATTTCAAAAAACGATGGGCTATAACCCATGTTTTTTTAAATTTTGATTTTTTTTTCAAATCCTCAAAAATGATGAAAAACGGCGTGCTATAGTATGCCGTACGGTAGGGGCTATAGCCCATGTTAAAAAATGATGAAAAACGAGGTTAATTTCTTTTTTCAAAAATTCAGAAAACGATGGGCTATAACCCATATTTTTTAAAATTTTGAATTTTTTTCAAAACCTCAAAAATGATGAAAAACGGAGTGCTATAGTATGCCGTATGGTAGGGGCTATAGCCCATGTTCAAAAATGATGAAAAACAAGGTTAATTTTTTTTTCAAAAAATCAAAAAACGATGGGCTATAACCCATGTTTTTTGAAATTTTAATTTTTTTTCAAATCCTCAAAAATGATGAAAAACGGTGTGCTATAGTAGGCCGTACGGTAGGGGCTATAGCCCATGTTCAAAAATGATGAAAAACTAGGTTAAATTTGTTTTTCAAAATTTCAAAAAACGATGGGCTATAACCCATGTTTTTTGAAATTTTGATTTTCTTTTCAAATCCTCAAAAATGATGAAAAACGGCGTGCTATAGTATGCCTTACGGTAGGGGCTATAGCCCATGTTCAAAAATGATGAAAAACGAGGTTATTTTTTTTTCTTCAAAAAATCAAAAAATGATGGGCTATAACCCATGTTTTTTTTTATTTTGAATTTTTTTCAAATCCTCAAAAATGATGAAAAACGGCGTGCTATAGTATGCCGTATGGTAGGGGCTATAGCCCATGTTCAAAAATGATGCAAAACCAGGTTAATTTTTTTGTTCAAAATTTCAAAAAACGATGGGCTATAACCCATGTTTTTTGAAATTTTGATTTTTTTTTCAAATCCTCAAAAATGATGAAAAACGGCGTGCTATAGTATGCCGTACGGTAGGGGCTATAGCCCATGTTCAAAAATGATGAAAAACGAGGTTAATTTTTTTTTTCAAAAATTCAGAAAACGATGGGCTATAACCCATATTTTTTTAAATTTTGAATTTTTTTCAAATCCTCAAAAATGATGAAAAACGGCGTGCTATAGTATGCCGTATGGTAGGGGCTATAGCCCATGTTCAAAAATGATGCAAAACCAGGTAAATTTTTTTGTTCAAAAATTCAAAAAACGATGGGCTATAACCCATGTTTTTTGAAATTTAGAATTTTTTTCGAATCCTCAAAAATGATGAAAAACGGCGTGCTATAGTATGCCGTACGGTAGGGGCTATAGCCCATGTTCAAAAATGATGAAAAACGAGGTTCATTGTTTTTTTTCAAAATTTCAAAAAACGATGGGCTATAACCCATGTTTTTTTTAATTTTGATTTTTTTTCAAATCCTCAAAAATGATGAAAAACGGCGTGCTATAGTATGCCGTATGGTAGGGGCTATAGCCCATGTTCAAAAATGATGAAAAACAAGGTTTAAAAAAAAATCAAAAATTCAAAAAACGATGGGCTATAACCCATGTTTTTTGAAATTTTGAATTTTTTTCAGATCCTCAAATAGGATAAAAAACGGCGTGCTATAGTATGCCGTATGGTAGGGGCTATAGCCCATGTTCAAAAATGATGCAAAACCAGGTTAATTTTTTTGATCAAAATTTCAAAAAACGATGGGCTATAACCCATGTTTTTTTAAATTTTGATTTTTTTTTCAAATCCTCAAAAATGATGAAAAACGGCGTGCTATAGTATGCCGTACGGTAGGGGCTATAGCCCATGTTAAAAAATGATGAAAAACGAGGTTAATTTCTTTTTTCAAAAATTCAGAAAACGATGGGCTATAACCCATATTTTTTAAAATTTTGAATTTTTTTCAAAACCTCAAAAATGATGAAAAACGGAGTGCTATAGTATGCCGTATGGTAGGGGCTATAGCCCATGTTCAAAAATGATGAAAAACAAGGTTAATTTTTTTTTCAAAAAATCAAAAAACGATGGGCTATAACCCATGTTTTTTGAAATTTTGATTTTTTTTCAAATCCTCAAAAATGATGAAAAACGGTGTGCTATAGTAGGCCGTACGGTAGGGGCTATAGCCCATGTTCAAAAATGATGAAAAACTAGGTTAAATTTGTTTTTCAAAATTTCAAAAAACGATGGGCTATAACCCATGTTTTTTGAAATTTTGATTTTCTTTTCAAATCCTCAAAAATGATGAAAAACGGCGTGCTATAGTATGCCTTACGGTAGGGGCTATAGCCCATGTTCAAAAATGATGAAAAACGAGGTTATTTTTTTTTCTTCAAAAAATCAAAAAATGATGGGCTATAACCCATGTTTTTTTTTATTTTGAATTTTTTTCAAATCCTCAAAAATGATGAAAAACGGCGTGCTATAGTATGCCGTATGGTAGGGGCTATAGCCCATGTTCAAAAATGATGCAAAACCAGGTTAATTTTTTTGTTCAAAATTTCAAAAAACGATGGGCTATAACCCATGTTTTTTGAAATTTTGATTTTTTTTTCAAATCCTCAAAAATGATGAAAAACGGCGTGCTATAGTATGCCGTACGGTAGGGGCTATAGCCCATGTTCAAAAATGATGAAAAACGAGGTTAATTTTTTTTTTCAAAAATTCAGAAAACGATGGGCTATAACCCATATTTTTTTTAATTTTGATTTTTTTTCAAATCCTCAAAAATGATGAAAAACGGCGTGCTATAGTATGCCGTATGGTAGGGGCTATAGCCCATGTTCAAAAATGATGAAAAACAAGGTTTAAAAAAAAATCAAAAATTCAAAAAACGATGGGCTATAACCCATGTTTTTTGAAATTTTGAATTTTTTTCAGATCCTCAAATAGGATAAAAAACGGCGTGCTATAGTATGCCGTATGGTAGGGGCTATAGCCCATGTTCAAAAATGATGCAAAACCAGGTTAATTTTTTTGATCAAAATTTCAAAAAACGATGGGCTATAACCCATGTTTTTTTAAATTTTGATTTTTTTTTCAAATCCTCAAAAATGATGAAAAACGGCGTGCTATAGTATGCCGTACGGTAGGGGCTATAGCCCATGTTAAAAAATGATGAAAAACGAGGTTAATTTCTTTTTTCAAAAATTCAGAAAACGATGGGCTATAACCCATATTTTTTAAAATTTTGAATTTTTTTCAAAACCTCAAAAATGATGAAAAACGGAGTGCTATAGTATGCCGTATGGTAGGGGCTATAGCCCATGTTCAAAAATGATGAAAAACAAGGTTAATTTTTTTTTCAAAAAATCAAAAAACGATGGGCTATAACCCATGTTTTTTGAAATTTTGATTTTTTTTCAAATCCTCAAAAATGATGAAAAACGGTGTGCTATAGTAGGCCGTACGGTAGGGGCTATAGCCCATGTTCAAAAATGATGAAAAACTAGGTTAAATTTGTTTTTCAAAATTTCAAAAAACGATGGGCTATAACCCATGTTTTTTGAAATTTTGATTTTCTTTTCAAATCCTCAAAAATGATGAAAAACGGCGTGCTATAGTATGCCTTACGGTAGGGGCTATAGCCCATGTTCAAAAATGATGAAAAACGAGGTTATTTTTTTTTCTTCAAAAAATCAAAAAATGATGGGCTATAACCCATGTTTTTTTTTATTTTGAATTTTTTTCAAATCCTCAAAAATGATGAAAAACGGCGTGCTATAGTATGCCGTATGGTAGGGGCTATAGCCCATGTTCAAAAATGATGCAAAACCAGGTTAATTTTTTTGTTCAAAATTTCAAAAAACGATGGGCTATAACCCATGTTTTTTGAAATTTTGATTTTTTTTTCAAATCCTCAAAAATGATGAAAAACGGCGTGCTATAGTATGCCGTACGGTAGGGGCTATAGCCCATGTTCAAAAATGATGAAAAACGAGGTTAATTTTTTTTTTCAAAAATTCAGAAAACGATGGGCTATAACCCATATTTTTTTAAATTTTGAATTTTTTTCAAATCCTCAAAAATGATGAAAAACGGCGTGCTATAGTATGCCGTATGGTAGGGGCTATAGCCCATGTTCAAAAATGATGCAAAACCAGGTAAATTTTTTTGTTCAAAAATTCAAAAAACGATGGGCTATAACCCATGTTTTTTGAAATTTAGAATTTTTTTCGAATCCTCAAAAATGATGAAAAACGGCGTGCTATAGTATGCCGTACGGTAGGGGCTATAGCCCATGTTCAAAAATGATGAAAAACGAGGTTCATTGTTTTTTTTCAAAATTTCAAAAAACGATGGGCTATAACCCATGTTTTTTTTTATTTTGATTTTTTTTCAAATCCTCAAAAATGATGAAAAACGGCGTGCTATAGTATGCCGTATGGTAGGGGCTATAGCCCATGTTCAAAAATGATGAAAAACAAGGTTTAAAAAAAAATCAAAAATTCAAAAAACGATGGGCTATAACCCATGTTTTTTGAAATTTTGAATTTTTTACAAATCCTCAAAAATGATGAAAAACGGCGTGCTATAGTATGCCGTACGGTAGGGGCTATAGCCCATGTTCAAAAATGATGAACACGAGGTAATTCTTTTTTCTTCAAAATTTAAAAAAAAGATGGGCTATAACCCATGTTTTTTGAAATTTTGATTTTTTTTCAAATCCTCAAAAATGATGAAAAACGGCGTGCTATAGTATGCCGTATGGTAGGGGCTATAGCCCATGTTAAAAAATGATGAAAAACGAGGTTCATTGTTTTTTTTCAAAATTTCAAAAAACGATGGGCTATAACCCATGTTTTTTGATTTTTTGAATTTTTTTCAAATGCTCAAAAATTTAGAAAAACGGCGTGCTATAGTATGCCGTACGGTAGGGGCTATAGCCCATGTCAAAAATGATGAAAAACGAGGTAATTTTTTTTTTTTAATTAAAAAAAACGATGGCCTATAACCCATTTTTATTTGAAATTTTGAAATTTTTTCAGATCCTCAAATAGGATGAAAAACGGCGTGCTATAGTATGCCGTATGGTAGGGGCTATAGCCCATGTTCAAAAATGATGCAAAACCAGGTTAATGTTTTTGTTCAAAATTTCAAAAAACGATGGGCTATAACCCATGTTTTTTTTTTTTTTTGAATTTTTTTCAAATCCTCAAAAATGATGAAAAACGGCGTGCTATAGTATGCCGTATGGTAGGGGCTATAGCCCATGTTCAAAAATGATGAAAAACAAGGTTCATTGTTTTTTTTCAAAATTTCAAAAAACGATGGCCTATAACCCATTTTTATTTGAAATTTTGAATTTTTTTCAGATCCTCAAATAGGATAAAAAACGGCGTGCTATAGTATGCCGTATGGTAGGGGCTATAGCCCATGTTCAAAAATGATGCAAAACCAGGTTAATTTTTTTGATCAAAATTTCAAAAAACGATGGGCTATAACCCATGTTTTTTTAAATTTTGATTTTTTTTTCAAATCCTCAAAAATGATGAAAAACGGCGTGCTATAGTATGCCGTACGGTAGGGGCTATAGCCCATGTTAAAAAATGATGAAAAACGAGGTTAATTTCTTTTTTCAAAAATTCAGAAAACGATGGGCTATAACCCATATTTTTTAAAATTTTGAATTTTTTTCAAAACCTCAAAAATGATGAAAAACGGAGTGCTATAGTATGCCGTATGGTAGGGGCTATAGCCCATGTTCAAAAATGATGAAAAACAAGGTTAATTTTTTTTTCAAAAAATCAAAAAACGATGGGCTATAACCCATGTTTTTTGAAATTTTAATTTTTTTTCAAATCCTCAAAAATGATGAAAAACGGTGTGCTATAGTAGGCCGTACGGTAGGGGCTATAGCCCATGTTCAAAAATGATGAAAAACTAGGTTAAATTTGTTTTTCAAAATTTCAAAAAACGATGGGCTATAACCCATGTTTTTTGAAATTTTGATTTTCTTTTCAAATCCTCAAAAATGATGAAAAACGGCGTGCTATAGTATGCCTTACGGTAGGGGCTATAGCCCATGTTCAAAAATGATGAAAAACGAGGTTATTTTTTTTTCTTCAAAAAATCAAAAAATGATGGGCTATAACCCATGTTTTTTTTTATTTTGAATTTTTTTCAAATCCTCAAAAATGATGAAAAACGGCGTGCTATAGTATGCCGTATGGTAGGGGCTATAGCCCATGTTCAAAAATGATGCAAAACCAGGTTAATTTTTTTGTTCAAAATTTCAAAAAACGATGGGCTATAACCCATGTTTTTTGAAATTTTGATTTTTTTTTCAAATCCTCAAAAATGATGAAAAACGGCGTGCTATAGTATGCCGTACGGTAGGGGCTATAGCCCATGTTCAAAAATGATGAAAAACGAGGTTAATTTTTTTTTTCAAAAATTCAGAAAACGATGGGCTATAACCCATATTTTTTTAAATTTTGAATTTTTTTCAAATCCTCAAAAATGATGAAAAACGGCGTGCTATAGTATGCCGTATGGTAGGGGCTATAGCCCATGTTCAAAAATGATGCAAAACCAGGTAAATTTTTTTGTTCAAAAATTCAAAAAACGATGGGCTATAACCCATGTTTTTTGAAATTTAGAATTTTTTTCGAATCCTCAAAAATGATGAAAAACGGCGTGCTATAGTATGCCGTACGGTAGGGGCTATAGCCCATGTTCAAAAATGATGAAAAACGAGGTTCATTGTTTTTTTTCAAAATTTCAAAAAACGATGGGCTATAACCCATGTTTTTTTTAATTTTGATTTTTTTTCAAATCCTCAAAAATGATGAAAAACGGCGTGCTATAGTATGCCGTATGGTAGGGGCTATAGCCCATGTTCAAAAATGATGAAAAACAAGGTTTAAAAAAAAATCAAAAATTCAAAAAACGATGGGCTATAACCCATGTTTTTTGAAATTTTGAATTTTTTTCAGATCCTCAAATAGGATAAAAAACGGCGTGCTATAGTATGCCGTATGGTAGGGGCTATAGCCCATGTTCAAAAATGATGCAAAACCAGGTTAATTTTTTTGATCAAAATTTCAAAAAACGATGGGCTATAACCCATGTTTTTTTAAATTTTGATTTTTTTTTCAAATCCTCAAAAATGATGAAAAACGGCGTGCTATAGTATGCCGTACGGTAGGGGCTATAGCCCATGTTAAAAAATGATGAAAAACGAGGTTAATTTCTTTTTTCAAAAATTCAGAAAACGATGGGCTATAACCCATATTTTTTGAAATTTTGAATTTTTTTCAAAACCTCAAAAATGATGAAAAACGGAGTGCTATAGTATGCCGTATGGTAGGGGCTATAGCCCATGTTCAAAAATGATGAAAAACAAGGTTAATTTTTTTTTCAAAAAATCAAAAAACGATGGGCTATAACCCATGTTTTTTGAAATTTTGATTTTTTTTCAAATCCTCAAAAATGATGAAAAACGGTGTGCTATAGTAGGCCGTACGGTAGGGGCTATAGCCCATGTTCAAAAATGATGAAAAACTAGGTTAAATTTGTTTTTCAAAATTTCAAAAAACGATGGGCTATAACCCATGTTTTTTGAAATTTTGATTTTCTTTTCAAATCCTCAAAAATGATGAAAAACGGCGTGCTATAGTATGCCTTACGGTAGGGGCTATAGCCCATGTTCAAAAATGATGAAAAACGAGGTTATTTTTTTTTCTTCAAAAAATCAAAAAATGATGGGCTATAACCCATGTTTTTTTTTATTTTGAATTTTTTTCAAATCCTCAAAAATGATGAAAAACGGCGTGCTATAGTATGCCGTATGGTAGGGGCTATAGCCCATGTTCAAAAATGATGCAAAACCAGGTTAATTTTTTTGTTCAAAATTTCAAAAAACGATGGGCTATAACCCATGTTTTTTGAAATTTTGATTTTTTTTTCAAATCCTCAAAAATGATGAAAAACGGCGTGCTATAGTATGCCGTACGGTAGGGGCTATAGCCCATGTTCAAAAATGATGAAAAACGAGGTTAATTTTTTTTTTCAAAAATTCAGAAAACGATGGGCTATAACCCATATTTTTTTTAATTTTGATTTTTTTTCAAATCCTCAAAAATGATGAAAAACGGCGTGCTATAGTATGCCGTATGGTAGGGGCTATAGCCCATGTTCAAAAATGATGAAAAACAAGGTTTAAAAAAAAATCAAAAATTCAAAAAACGATGGGCTATAACCCATGTTTTTTGAAATTTTGAATTTTTTTCAGATCCTCAAATAGGATAAAAAACGGCGTGCTATAGTATGCCGTATGGTAGGGGCTATAGCCCATGTTCAAAAATGATGCAAAACCAGGTTAATTTTTTTGATCAAAATTTCAAAAAACGATGGGCTATAACCCATGTTTTTTTAAATTTTGATTTTTTTTTCAAATCCTCAAAAATGATGAAAAACGGCGTGCTATAGTATGCCGTACGGTAGGGGCTATAGCCCATGTTAAAAAATGATGAAAAACGAGGTTAATTTCTTTTTTCAAAAATTCAGAAAACGATGGGCTATAACCCATATTTTTTAAAATTTTGAATTTTTTTCAAAACCTCAAAAATGATGAAAAACGGAGTGCTATAGTATGCCGTATGGTAGGGGCTATAGCCCATGTTCAAAAATGATGAAAAACAAGGTTAATTTTTTTTTCAAAAAATCAAAAAACGATGGGCTATAACCCATGTTTTTTGAAATTTTGATTTTTTTTCAAATCCTCAAAAATGATGAAAAACGGTGTGCTATAGTAGGCCGTACGGTAGGGGCTATAGCCCATGTTCAAAAATGATGAAAAACTAGGTTAAATTTGTTTTTCAAAATTTCAAAAAACGATGGGCTATAACCCATGTTTTTTGAAATTTTGATTTTCTTTTCAAATCCTCAAAAATGATGAAAAACGGCGTGCTATAGTATGCCTTACGGTAGGGGCTATAGCCCATGTTCAAAAATGATGAAAAACGAGGTTATTTTTTTTTCTTCAAAAAATCAAAAAATGATGGGCTATAACCCATGTTTTTTTTTATTTTGAATTTTTTTCAAATCCTCAAAAATGATGAAAAACGGCGTGCTATAGTATGCCGTATGGTAGGGGCTATAGCCCATGTTCAAAAATGATGCAAAACCAGGTTAATTTTTTTGTTCAAAATTTCAAAAAACGATGGGCTATAACCCATGTTTTTTGAAATTTTGATTTTTTTTTCAAATCCTCAAAAATGATGAAAAACGGCGTGCTATAGTATGCCGTACGGTAGGGGCTATAGCCCATGTTCAAAAATGATGAAAAACGAGGTTAATTTTTTTTTTCAAAAATTCAGAAAACGATGGGCTATAACCCATATTTTTTTAAATTTTGAATTTTTTTCAAATCCTCAAAAATGATGAAAAACGGCGTGCTATAGTATGCCGTATGGTAGGGGCTATAGCCCATGTTCAAAAATGATGCAAAACCAGGTAAATTTTTTTGTTCAAAAATTCAAAAAACGATGGGCTATAACCCATGTTTTTTGAAATTTAGAATTTTTTTCGAATCCTCAAAAATGATGAAAAACGGCGTGCTATAGTATGCCGTACGGTAGGGGCTATAGCCCATGTTCAAAAATGATGAAAAACGAGGTTCATTGTTTTTTTTCAAAATTTCAAAAAACGATGGGCTATAACCCATGTTTTTTTTAATTTTGATTTTTTTTCAAATCCTCAAAAATGATGAAAAACGGCGTGCTATAGTATGCCGTATGGTAGGGGCTATAGCCCATGTTCAAAAATGATGAAAAACAAGGTTTAAAAAAAAATCAAAAATTCAAAAAACGATGGGCTATAACCCATGTTTTTTGAAATTTTGAATTTTTTACAAATCCTCAAAAATGATGAAAAACGGCGTGCTATAGTATGCCGTACGGTAGGGGCTATAGCCCATGTTCAAAAATGATGAACACGAGGTAATTCTTTTTTCTTCAAAATTTAAAAAAAAGATGGGCTATAACCCATGTTTTTTGAAATTTTGATTTTTTTTCAAATCCTCAAAAATGATGAAAAACGGAGTGCTATAGTATGCCGTACGGTAGGGGCTATAGCCCATGTTCAAAAATGATGAAAAACAAGGTTACATTTTTTTTCAAAAAATCAAAAAACGATGGGCTATAACCCATGTTTTTTGAAATTTAGATTTTTTTTCAAATCCTCAAAAATGATGAAAAACGGTGTGCTATAGTAGGCCGTACGGTAGGGGCTATAGCCCATGTTCAAAAATGATGAAAAACTAGGTTAAATTTGTTTTTCAAAATTTCAAAAAACGATGTGCTATAACCCATGTTTTTTGAAATTTTGAATTTTTTTCAAATCCTCAAAAATGATGAAAAACGGCGTGCTATAGTATGCCGTACGGTAGGGGCTATAGCCCATGTTCAAAAATGATGAAAAACGAGGTTATTTTTTTTCTTCAAAAAATCTAAAAACGATGGGCTATAACCCATGTTTTTTTTTATTTTGAAATTTTTTCAAATCCTCAAAAATGATGAAAAACGGCGTGCTATAGTATGCCGTATGGTAGGGGCTATAGCCCATGTTCAAAAATGATGCAAAACCAGGTTAATTTTTTTGTTCAAAAATTCAAAAAACGATGGGCTATAACCCATGTTTTTTGAAATTTTGAATTTTTTTCGAATCCTCAAAAATGATGAAAAACGGCGTGCTATAGTATGCCGTACGGTAGGGGCTATAGCCCATGTTCAAAAATGATGAAAAACGAGGTTCATTGTTTTTTTTCAAAATTTCAAAAAACGATGGGCTATAACCCATGTTTTTTGAAATTTTGAATTTTTTTCAAATCCTCAAAAATGATGAAAAACGGCGTGCTATAGTATGCCGTACGGTAGGGGCTATAGCCCATGTTCAAAAATGATGAACACGAGGTAATTCTTTTTTCTTCAAAATTTCAAAAAAAGATGGGCTATAACCCATGTTTTTTGAAATTTTGATTTTTTTTCAAATCCTCAAAAATGATGAAAAACGGCGTGCTATAGTATGCCGTACGGTAGGGGCTATAGCCCATGTTAAAAAATTATGAAAAACGAGGTTAAAAAAGAAATAAAAATTTCAAAAAACGATGGGCTATAAGCCATTATTTTTTGAAATTTTGAATTTTTTTCAAATCCTCAAAAATGATGAAAAACGGCGTGCTATAGTATGCCGTATGGTAGGGGCTATAGCCCATGTTCAAAAATGATGAAAAACGAGGTTATTTTTTTTCTTCAAAAAATCTAAAAACGATGGGCTATAACCCATGTTTTTTTTTATTTTGAAATTTTTTCAAATCCTCAAAAATGATGAAAAACGGCGTGCTATAGTATGCCGTATGGTAGGGGCTATAGCCCATGTTCAAAAATGATGCAAAACCAGGTTAATTTTTTTGTTCAAAAATTCAAAAAACGATGGGCTATAACCCATGTTTTTTTAAATTTTAATTTTTTTTCGAATCCTCAAAAATGATGAAAAACGGCGTGCTATAGTATGCCGTACGGTAGGGGCTATAGCCCATGTTCAAAAATGATGAAAAACGAGGTTCATTGTTTTTTTTCAAAATTTCAAAAAACGATGGGCTATAACCCATGTTTTTTTTTATTTTGATTTTTTTTCAAATCCTCAAAAATGATGAAAAACGGCGTGCTATAGTATGCCGTATGGTAGGGGCTATAGCCCATGTTCAAAAATGATGAAAAACAAGGTTTAAAAAAAAATCAAAAATTCAAAAAACGATGGGCTATAACCCATGTTTTTTGAAATTTTGAATTTTTTTCAAATCCTCAAAAATGATGAAAAACGGCGTGCTATAGTATGCCGTACGGTAGGGGCTATAGCCCATGTTCAAAAATGATGAACACGAGGTAATTCTTTTTTCTTCAAAATTTCAAAAAAAGATGGGCTATAACCCATGTTTTTTGAAATTTTGATTTTTTTTCAAATCCTCAAAAATGATGAAAAACGGCGTGCTATAGTATGCCGTACGGTAGGGGCTATAGCCCATGTTAAAAAAATATGAAAAACGAGGTTAAAAAAGAAATAAAAATTTCAAAAAACGATGGGCTATAAGCCATGTTTTTTGAAATTTTGAATTTTTTTCAAATCCTCAAAAATGATGAAAAACGGCGTGCTATAGTATGCCGTATGGTAGGGGCTATAGCCCATGTTCAAAAATGATGAAAAACGAGGTTAATTTTTTTTTTCAAAAATTCAAAAAACGATGGGCTATAACCCATGTTTTTTGAAATTTTGATTTTTTTTCAAATCCTCAAAAATGATGAAAAACGGCGTGCTATAGTATGCCGTACGGTAGGGGCTATAGCCCATGTTCAAAAATGATGAAAAACGATTTATTTATTTTTTTTAATTCAAAAAACGATGGGCTATAACCCATGTTTTTTTTTATTTTGATTTTTTTTCAAATCCTCAAAAATGATGAAAAACGGCGTGCTATAGTATGCCGTACGGTAGGGGCTATAGCCCATGTTCAAAAATGATGAAAAACGAGGTTAATTTCTTTTTTCAAAAATTCAGAAAACGATGGGCTATAACCCATATTTTTTTAAATTTTGAATTTTTTTCAAAACCTCAAAAATGATGAAAAACGGAGTGCTATAGTATGCCGTATGGTAGGGGCTATAGCCCATGTTAAAAAATGATGAAAAACGAGGTTCATTGTTTTTTTTCAAAATTTCAAAAAACGATGGGCTATAACCCATGTTTTTTGATTTTTTGAATTTTTTTCAAATGCTCAAAAATTTAGAAAAACGGCGTGCTATAGTATGCCGTACGGTAGGGGCTATAGCCCATGTCAAAAATGATGAAAAACGAGGTAATTTTTTTTTTTTAATTAAAAAAAACGATGGCCTATAACCCATTTTTATTTGAAATTTTGAATTTTTTTCAGATCCTCAAATAGGATGAAAAACGGCGTGCTATAGTATGCCGTATGGTAGGGGCTATAGCCCATGTTCAAAAATGATGCAAAACCAGGTTAATGTTTTTGTTCAAAATTTCAAAAAACGATGGGCTATAACCCATGTTTTTTTTTTTTTTTGAATTTTTTTCAAATCCTCAAAAATGATGAAAAACGGCGTGCTATAGTATGCCGTATGGTAGAGGCTATAGCCCATGTTCAAAAATGATGAAAAACAAGGTTCATTGTTTTTTTTCAAAATTTCAAAAAACGATGGGCTATAACCCATTTTTATTTGAATTTTTTTCAGATCCTCAAATAGGATGAAAAACGGCGTGCTATAGTATGCCGTATGGTAGGGGCTATAGCCCATGTTCAAAAATGATGCAAAACCAGGTTAATTTTTTTGTTCAAAATTTCAAAAAACGATGGGCTATAACCCATGTTTTTTGAAATTTTGATATTTTTTCAAATCCTCAAAAATGATGAAAAACGGCGTGCTATAGTATGCCGTACGGTAGGGGCTATAGCCCATGTTCAAAAATGATGAAAAACTAGGTTAAATTTGTTTTTCAAAATTTCAAAAAACGATGTGCTATAACCTATGTTTTTTTAAATTTTGATTTTTTTTCAAATCCTCAAAAATGATGAAAAACGGCGTGCTATAGTATGCCTTACGGTAGGGGCTATAGCCCATGTTCAAAAATGATGAAAAACGAGGTTATTTTTTTTTCTTCAAAAAATCAAAAAACGATGGGCTATAACCCATGTTTTTTTTTATTTTGAATTTTTTTCAAATCCTCAAAAATGATGAAAAACGGCGTGCTATAGTATGCCGTATGGTAGGGGCTATAGCCCATGTTAAAAAATGATGCAAAACCAGGTTAATTTTTTTGTTCAAAATTTCAAAAAACGATGGGCTATAACCCATGTTTTTTGAAATTTTGATTTTTTTTTCAAATCCTCAAAAATGATGAAAAACGGCGTGCTATAGTATGCCGTACGGTAGGGGCTATAGCCCATGTTCAAAAATGATGAAAAACGAGGTTAATTTTTTTTTTCAAAAATTCAGAAAACGATGGGCTATAACCCATATTTTTTTAAATTTTGAATTTTTTTCAAAACCTCAAAAATGATGAAAAACGGAGTGCTATAGTATGCCGTACGGTAGGGGCTATAGCCCATGTTCAAAAATGATGAAAAACAAGGTTACATTTTTTTTCAAAAAATCAAAAAACGATGGGCTATAACCCATGTTTTTTGAAATTTAGATTTTTTTTCAAATCCTCAAAAATGATGAAAAACGGTGTGCTATAGTAGGCCGTACGGTAGGGGCTATAGCCCATGTTCAAAAATGATGAAAAACTAGGTTAAATTTGTTTTTCAAAATTTCAAAAAACGATGTGCTATAACCCATGTTTTTTGAAATTTTGAATTTTTTTCAAATCCTCAAAAATGATGAAAAACGGCGTGCTATAGTATGCCTTACGGTAGGGGCTATAGCCCATGTTCAAAAATGATGAAAAACGAGGTTATTTTTTTTCTTCAAAAAATCAAAAAACGATGGGCTATAACCCATGTTTTTTTTTATTTTGAAATTTTTTCAAATCCTCAAAAATGATGAAAAACGGCGTGCTATAGTATGCCATATGGTAGGGGCTATAGCCCATGTTCAAAAATGATGCAAAACCAGGTTAATTTTTTTGTTCAAAAATTCAAAAAACGATGGGCTATAACCCATGTTTTTTGAAATTTTGAATTTTTTTCGAATCCTCAAAAATGATGAAAAACGGCGTGCTATAGTATGCCGTACGGTAGGGGCTATAGCCCATGTTCAAAAATGATGAAAAACGAGGTTCATTGTTTTTTTTCAAAATTTCAAAAAACGATGGGCTATAACCCATGTTTTTTTTTTTTTCTTTTTTTTTTTCAAATCCTCAAAAATGATGAAAAACGGCGTGCTATAGTATGCCGTATGGTAGGGGCTATAGCCCATGTTCAAAAATGATGAAAAACAAGGTTTAAAAAAAAATCAAAAATTCAAAAAACGATGGGCTATAACCCATGTTTTTTGAAATTTTGAATTTTTTTCAAATCCTCAAAAATGATGAAAAACGGCGTGCTATAGTATGCCGTACGGTAGGGGCTATAGCCCATGTTCAAAAATGATGAACACGAGGTAATTCTTTTTTCTTCAAAATTTCAAAAAAAGATGGGCTATAACCCATGTTTTTTGAAATTTAGATTTTTTTTCAAATCCTCAAAAATGATGAAAAACGGCGTGCTATAGTATGCCGTACGGTAGGGGCTATAGCCCATGTTAAAAAATTATGAAAAACGAGGTTAATTTTTTTTTCCAAAAATTCAGAAAACGATGGGCTATAACCCATATTTTTTTAAATTTTGATTTTTTTTCAAAACCTCAAAAATGTTGAAAAACGGAGTGCTATAGTATGCCGTACGGTAGGGGCTATAGCCCATGTTCAAAAATGATGAAAAACAAGGTTACAATTTCTTTCAAAAAATCAAAAAACGATGGGCTATAACCCATGTTTTTTGAAATTTAGATTTTTTTTCAAATCCTCAAAAATGATGAAAAACGGCGTGCTATAGTAGGCCGTACGGTAGGGGCTATAGCCCATGTTCAAAAATGATGAAAAACTAGGTTAAATTTGTTTTTCAAAATTTCAAAAAACGATGTGCTATAACCCATGTTTTTTTAAATTTTGAATTTTTTTCAAATCCTCAAAAATGATGAAAAACGGCGTGCTATAGTATGCCTTACGGTAGGGGCTATAGCCCATGTTCAAAAATGATGAAAAACGAGGTTATTTTTTTTCTTCAAAAAATCAAAAAACGATGGGCTATAACCCATGTTTTTTTTTATTTTGAATTTTTTTCAAATCCTCAAAAATGATGAAAAACGGCGTGCTATAGTATGCCGTATGGTAGGGGCTATAGCCCATGTTCAAAAATGATGCAAAACCAGGTTAATTTTTTTGTTCAAAAATTCAAAAAACGATGGGCTATAACCCATGTTCTTTGAAATTTTGAATTTTTTTCGAATCCTCAAAAATGATGAAAAACGGCGTGCTATAGTATGCCGTACGGTAGGGGCTATAGCCCATGTTCAAAAATGATGAAAAACGAGGTTCATTGTTTTTTTTCAAAATTTCAAAAAACGATGGGCTATAACCCATGTTTTTTTTAATTTTGATTTTTTTTCAAATCCTCAAAAATGATGAAAAACGGCGTGCTATAGTATGCCGTATGGTAGGGGCTATAGCCCATGTTCAAAAATGATGAAAAACAAGGTTTAAAAAAAAATCAAAAATTCAAAAAACGATGGGCTATAACCCATGTTTTTTGAAATTTTGAATTTTTTTCAAATCCTCAAAAATGATGAAAAACGGCGTGCTATAGTATGCCGTACGGTAGGGGCTATAGCCCATGTTCAAAAATGATGAACACGAGGTAATTCTTTTTTCTTCAAAATTTCAAAAAAAGATGGGCTATAACCCATGTTTTTTGAAATTTTTATTTTTTTTCAAATCCTCAAAAATGATGAAAAACGGCGTGCTATAGTATGCCGTACGGTAGGGGCTATAGCCCATGTTAAAAAATTATGAAAAACGAGGTTAAAAAAGAAATAAAAATTTCAAAAAACGATGGGCTATAAGCCATGTTTTTTGAAATTTTGAATTTTTTTCAAATCCTCAAAAATGATGAAAAACGGCGTGCTATAGTATGCCGTATGGTAGGGGCTATAGCCCATGTTCAAAAATGATGAAAAACGAGGTTATTTTTTTTCTTCAAAAAATCAAAAAACGATGGGCTATAACCCATGTTTTTTTTTATTTAGAATTTTTTTCAAATCCTCAAAAATGATGAAAAACGGCGTGCTATAGTATGCCGTATGGTAGGGGCTATAGCCCATGTTCAAAAATGATGCAAAACCAGGTTAATTTTTTTGTTCAAAAATTCAAAAAACGATGGGCTATAACCCATGTTTTTTGAAAATTTGAATTTTTTTCGAATCCTCAAAAATGATGAAAAACGGCGTGCTATAGTATGCCGTACGGTAGGGGCTATAGCCCATGTTCAAAAATGATGAAAAACGAGGTTCATTGTTTTTTTTCAAAATTTCAAAAAACGATGGGCTATAACCCATGTTTTTTTTTATTTTGATTTTTTTTCAAATCCTCAAAAATGATGAAAAACGGCGTGCTATAGTATGCCGTATGGTAGGGGCTATAGCCCATCTTCAAAAATGATGAAAAACGAGGTTCATTGTTTTTTTTCAAAATTTCAAAAAACGATGGGCTATAACCCATGTTTTTTGAAATTTTGAATTTTTTTCAAATCCTCAAAAATGATGAAAAACGGCGTGCTATAGTATGCCGTACGGTAGGGGCTATAGCCCATGTTCAAAAATGATGAACACGAGGTAATTCTTTTTTCTTCAAAATTTCAAAAAAAGATGGGCTATAACCCATGTTTTTTGAAATTTTGATTTTTTTTCAAATCCTCAAAAATGATGAAAAACGGCGTGCTATAGTATGCCGTACGGTAGGGGCTATAGCCCATGTTAAAAAATTATGAAAAACGAGGTTAAAAAAGAAATAAAAATTTCAAAAAACGATGGGCTATAAGCCATGTTTTTTGAAATTTTGAATTTTTTTCAAATCCTCAAAAATGATGAAAAACGGCGTGCTATAGTATGCCGTATGGTAGGGGCTATAGCCCATGTTCAAAAATGATGAAAAACGAGGTTAATTTTTTTTTTCAAAAATTCAAAAAACGATGGGCTATAACCCATATTTTTTAAAATTTTGAATTTTTTTCAAATCCTCAAAAATGATGAAAAACGGCGTGCTATAGTATGCCGTATGGTAGGGGCTATAGCCCATGTTCAAAAATGATGAAAAACGAGGTTAATTTTTTTTTTCAAAATTTCAAAAAACGATGTGCTATAACCCATGTTTTTTGAAATTTTGATTTTTTTTCAAATCCTCAAAAATGATGAAAAACGGCGTGCTATAGTATGCCGTACGGTAGGGGCTATAGCCCATGTTCAAAAATGATGAAAAACGATTTTTTTTTTTTTTTAAATTCAAAAAACGATGGGCTATAACCCATGTTTTTTGAAATTTTGAATTTTTTTCGAATCCTCAAAAATGATGAAAAACGGCGTGCTTTAGTATGCCGTACGGTAGGGGCTATAGCCCATGTTCAAAAATGATGAAAAACGAGGTTCATTGTTTTTTTTCAAAATTTCAAAAAACGATGGGCTATAACCCATGTTTTTTGAAATTTTGAATTTTTTTCAAATCCTCAAAAATGATGAAAAACGGCGTGCTATAGTATGCCGTACGGTAGGGGCTATAGCCCATGTTCAAAAATGATGAACACGAGGTAATTCTTTTTTCTTCAAAATTTCAAAAAAAGATGGGCTATAACCCATGTTTTTTGAAATTTTGATTTTTTTTCAAATCCTCAAAAATGATGAAAAACGGCGTGCTATAGTATGCCGTACGGTAGGGGCTATAGCCCATGTTCAAAAATGATGAAAAACGAGGTTCATTGTTTTTTTTCAAAATTTCAAAAAACGATGGGCTATAACCCATGTTTTTTTTTATTTTGATTTTTTTTCAAATCCTCAAAAATGATGAAAAACGGCGTGCTATAGTATGCCGTATGGTAGGGGCTATAGCCCATGTTCAAAAATGATGAAAAACGAGGTTCATTGTTTTTTTTCAAAATTTCAAAAAACGATGGGCTATAACCCATGTTTTTTGAAATTTTGAATTTTTTTCAAATCCTCAAAAATGATGAAAAACGGCGTGCTATAGTATGCCGTACGGTAGGGGCTATAGCCCATGTTCAAAAATGATGAACACGAGGTAATTCTTTTTTCTTCAAAATTTCAAAAAAAGATGGGCTATAACCCATGTTTTTTGAAATTTTGATTTTTTTTCAAATCCTCAAAAATGATGAAAAACGGCGTGCTATAGTATGCCGTACGGTAGGGGCTATAGCCCATGTTAAAAAATTATGAAAAACGAGGTTAAAAAAGAAATAAAAATTTCAAAAAACGATGGGCTATAAGCCATGTTTTTTGAAATTTTGAATTTTTTTCAAATCCTCAAAAATGATGAAAAACGGCGTGCTATAGTATGCCGTATGGTAGGGGCTATAGCCCATGTTCAAAAATGATGAAAAACGAGGTTAATTTTTTTTTTCAAAAATTCAAAAAACGATGGGCTATAACCCATATTTTTTAAAATTTTGAATTTTTTTCAAATCCTCAAAAATGATGAAAAACGGCGTGCTATAGTATGCCGTATGGTAGGGGCTATAGCCCATGTTCAAAAATGATGAAAAACGAGGTTAATTTTTTTTTTCAAAATTTCAAAAAACGATGTGCTATAACCCATGTTTTTTGAAATTTTGATTTTTTTTCAAATCCTCAAAAATGATGAAAAACGGCGTGCTATAGTATGCCGTACGGTAGGGGCTATAGCCCATGTTCAAAAATGATGAAAAACGATTTTTTTTTTTTCAAAAATTCAAAAAACGATGGGCTATAACCCATGTTTTTTGAAATTTTGAATTTTTTTCGAATCCTCAAAAATGATGAAAAACGGCGTGCTTTAGTATGCCGTACGGTAGGGGCTATAGCCCATGTTCAAAAATGATGAAAAACGAGGTTCATTGTTTTTTTTCAAAATTTCAAAAAACGATGGGCTATAACCCATGTTTTTTGAAATTTTGAATTTTTTTCAAATCCTCAAAAATGATGAAAAACGGCGTGCTATAGTATGCCGTACGGTAGGGGCTATAGCCCATGTTCAAAAATGATGAACACGAGGTAATTCTTTTTTCTTCAAAATTTCAAAAAAAGATGGGCTATAACCCATGTTTTTTGAAATTTTGATTTTTTTTTCAAATCCTCAAAAATGATGAAAAACGGCGTGCTATAGTATGCCGTACGGTAGGGGCTATAGCCCATGTTAAAAAATGATGAAAAACGAGGTTAAAAAATAAATAAAAATTTCAAAAAACGATGGGCTATAAGCCATGTTTTTTGAAATTTTGAATTTTTTTCAAATCCTCAAAAATGATGAAAAACGGCGTGCTATAGTATGCCGTACGGTAGAGGCTATAGCCCATGTTCAAAAATGATGAAAAACGATTTTTTTCTTTTTCAAAAATTCAAAAAACGATGGGCTATAACCCATGTTTTTTGAAATTTTGTTTTTTTTTCGAATCCTCAAAAATGATGAAAAACGGCGTGCTATAGTATGCTGTACGGTAGGGGCTATAGCCCATGTTCAAAAATGATGAAAAACGAGGTTATTTCTTTTTCTTCAAAAAATCTAAAAACGATGGGCTATAACCCATGTTTTTTTTAAAAAAATTTTTTTTTCAAATCCTCAAAAATGATGAAAAACGGCGTGCTATAGTATGCCGTACGGTAGGGGCTATAGCCCATGTTCAAAAATTATGAAAAACAAGGTTAAAAAAAATTCAAAAATTCAAAAAACGATGGGCTATAACCCATGTTTTTTTATTTTATTTTATTTTTTCAAATCCTCAAAAATGATGAAAAACGGCGTGCTATAGTATGCCGTACGGTAGGGGCTATAGCCCATGTTCAAAAATGATGAAAAACAAGGTTAAAAAAAAAATCATTTTTTTTTTTTTTTTTTTCAAATCCTCAAAAATGATGAAAAACGGCGTGCTATAGTATGCTGTACGGTAGCGGCTATAGCCCATGTTCAAAAATGATGAAAAACGAGGTTATTTTTTTTTCTTCAAAAAATCAAAAAACGATGGGCTATAACCCATGTTTTTTTTAAAAAAAAATTTTTTTCAAATCCTCAAAAATGATGAAAAACGGCGTGCTATAGTATGCCGTACGGTAGGGGCTATAGCCCATGTTCAAAAATGATGAAAAACAAGGTTAAAAAAAAAATCAAAAATTCAAAAAACGATGGGCTATAACCCATGTTTTTTTATTTTATTTTATTTTTTCGAATCCTCAAAAATGATGAAAAACGGCGTGCTATAGTATGCCGTACGGTAGGGGCTATAGCCCATGTTCAAAAATGATGAAAAACAAGGTTACATTTTTTTTCAAAAATTCAAAAAACGATGGGCTATAACCCATGTTTTTTGAAATTTTGATTTTTTTTCAAATCCTCAAAAATGATGAAAAACGGCGTGCTATAGTATGCCGTACGGTAGGGGCTATAGCCCATGTTCAAAAATGATGAAAAACAAGGTTAAAAAAAAAATCAAAAATTCAAAAAACGATGGGCTATAACCCATGTTTTTTTATTTTATTTTATTTTTTCGAATCCTCAAAAATGATGAAAAACGGCGTGCTATAGTATGCCGTACGGTAGGGGCTATAGCCCATGTTCAAAAATGATGAAAAACAAGGTTACATTTTTTTTCAAAAATTCAAAAAACGATGGGCTATAACCCATGTTTTTTGAATTTTTGATTTTTTTTCAAATCCTCAAAAATGATGAAAAACGGCGTGCTATAGTATGCTGTACGGTAGCGGCTATAGCCCATGTTCAAAAATGATGAAAAACGAGGTTATTTTTTTTTCTTCAAAAAATCAAAAAACGATGGGCTATAACCCATGTTTTTTTAAAATTTAATTTTTTTTCAAATCCTCAAAAATGATGAAAAACGGCGTGCTATAGTATGCCGTACGGTAGGGGCTATAGCCCATGTTCAAAAATGATGAAAAACAAGGTTAAAAAAAAAATCTAAAATTCAAAAAACGATGGGCTATAACCAGGGCTGCACATAAGTGGTGCGCAGGTGCGCATGCGCGGTAAAAATTAAAAATGCGCTGTCAATCAAGCGCCGGGAAGCGCTTCTGCGTACCAACAGCTGGGGCCGCCCAGAATGATTATTATGGCCAGAATACTAGAAAATGTTGTGGCGAGAGCATTTCCCACCGACTGCCACTCAAAGTGGCTACTGGCCCAATCACAGCGCGTCCTTACTCAAAAGGGGGAGGATCCATGCTGCTTTCTGCTAGGAGCCTGGGAGGAGGCGGAGGGCGGTTGACAGGAAAACCTTACACAAATAGTTTCGTCTTCTCTTCTCCGTTTCAGATAGCAAACTACTGTAGTCCCCGGTGTAAAAGGTCATGCTTTGGATGCTTTGCACTCTTCCCATTTGCCGCTGTGCTTGTGTTTGTTTTCCGGCTGTTGGAGCAGCATGGTTGCTCGTGTGCGATGCCGTCTCAAAACCCGAATCCGAGGCAGAAACCATATTAGCGTCTCTCACAGCCTAGGCACCGGCCACCGACTTTTTACGGGTACTAAGGTTTTAGTTCCGACATAGTGGAGTGGGAAGAGTTTAAAGCATTGCGGACTGGCACTGCTGCTGCCCAACATGAACACCGTGTCTCGACATACTGTGCCTTATTATCGTAAAGTCGGGTAGTGTACACTGTTTATTTTTGCACCGAGGAGCCATGTGTTTCTGACTGTCTGACTACGTACGTCGCCTCATCTAAAAACAAAAGGGAACTAGGGAAGCCTGATGTATGCTTCGCCGTACGATGTGTCGCATGTTAAAAAAATAGCTGATCTGCAGTAGTAGTAGATTGGTTATTTAAATACAAAATAATAAAAAATCTAAATATTGCTTTGATGCTCATATCATATTATCCTTAGGAAGTATTAAGTTGTTAACTTGTTTTTATTATAATATGCATTCCATAGGGCTGGACCACACATGGACCTAGATTTTAGCAAATTTATATATTTTTAATAATGGGATGAATCTACAACAAGAGCCATTCTAGGGCTAAATCTAGAGTTGCAATACCCTCCATTGACTCCCCACTCATCCAATAAATATTGTTTTGCTATAAGTTATTCATCCCTCTTTTATCCATCTGGCGAGACGGGTCGCCGCATTTTAGGAGCACCAAGCAACTCCTCCAGGTGCTCTTCTGAGTACTAGACCAAAAAAGTTGTGTGCAGCCCTGGCTATAACCCATGTTTTTTTATTTTATTTTATTTTTTCGAATCCTCAAAAATGATGAAAAACTGCGTGCTATAGTATGCCGTACGGTAGGGGCTATAGCCCATGTTCAAAAATGATGAAAAACGAGGTTAATGTTTTTTTCAAATTTTCAAAAAACCATGTGCTATAACATGTTTATTTTTATTTTGAATTTTTTTCAAATCCTCAAAAATGATGAAAAACGGCGTGCTATAGTATGCCGTATGGTAGGGGTTATAGCCCATGTTCAAAAATGATGAAAAACGAGGTTAAAAATAAATTCAAATTTTCAAAAAACCATGTGCTATAACCCATGTTTTTTTTTTTTTTGAATTTTTTTCAAATCCTCAAAAATGATGAAAAACGGCGTGCTATAGTATGCCGTACGGTAGGGGCTATAGCCCATGTTCAAAAATGATGAAAAACGACGTTATTTTTTTTTTCAAAATTTCAAAAAACGATGGGCTATAACCCAGGGGTCTGCAACCTTTTTTAAATGAAGTGCCATGTTTTTTTTTTCTAGATCGTCAGTGTGCCATATCAACATTAATTAATTTTAATGACTCCACAGGAAAAATTCCAACATATTTTTCAAATCCTCAAAAATGATGAAAAACGGCGTGCTATAGTATGCCGTACGGTAGGGGCTATAGCCCATGTTCAAAACTGATGAAAAACGAGGTTAATTTTTTTTTCAAATTTTCAAAAAACAATGGGCTTTAACCCATGTTTTTTTAATTTTTTAATTTTTTTCAAATCCTCAAAAATGATGAAAAACGGCGTGCTATAGTATGCCGTACGGTAGGGGCTATAGCCCATGTTCAAAAATGATGAAAAACGAGGTTATTTTTTATTATTTTATTTTTTTAAACGATGGGCTATAACCCATGTTTTAAAAAAAAAAAAAAAAAATTCAAATCCTCAAAAATGATGAAAAACGGCGTGCTATAGTATGCCGTACGGTAGGGGCTATAGCCCATGTTCAAAAATGATGAAAAACAAGGTTAAAAAAAAAATCAAAAATTCAAAAAACGATGGGCTATAACCCATGTTTTTTTATTTTATTTTATTTTTTCGAATCCTCAAAAATTATGAAAAACGGCGTGCTATAGTATGCCGTACGGTAGGGGCTATAGCCCATGTTCAAAAATGATGAAAAACAAGGTTACATTTTTTTTCAAAAATTCAAAAAACGATGGGCTATAACCCATGTTTTTTGAAATTTTGATTTTTTTTCAAATCCTCAAAAATGATGAAAAACGGCGTGCTATAGTATGCTGTACGGTAGCGGCTATAGCCCATGTTCAAAAATGATGAAAAACGAGGTTATTTTTTTTTCTTCAAAAAATCAAAAAACGATGGGCTATAACCCATGTTTTTTTAAAAAAAAAATTTTTTTCAAATCCTCAAAAATGATGAAAAACGGCGTGCTATAGTATGCCGTACGGTAGGGGCTATAGCCCATGTTCAAAAATGATGAAAAACAAGGTTAAAAAAAAAATCAAAAATTCAAAAAACGATGGGCTATAACCCATGTTTTTTTATTTTATTTTATTTTTTCGAATCCTCAAAAATGATGAAAAACGGCGTGCTATAGTATGCCGTACGGTAGGGGCTATAGCCCATGTTCAAAAATGATGAAAAACAAGGTTACATTTTTTTTCAAAAATTCAAAAAACGATGGGCTATAACCCATGTTTTTTGAATTTTTGATTTTTTTTCAAATCCTCAAAAATGATGAAAAACGGCGTGCTATAGTATGCTGTACGGTAGCGGCTATAGCCCATGTTCAAAAATGATGAAAAACGAGGTTATTTTTTTTTCTTCAAAAAATCAAAAAACGATGGGCTATAACCCATGTTTTTTTAAATTTAATTTTTTTTTCAAATCCTCAAAAATGATGAAAAACGGCGTGCTATAGTATGCCGTACGGTAGGGGCTATAGCCCATGTTCAAAAATGATGAAAAACAAGGTTAAAAAAAAAATCTAAAATTCAAAAAAACGATGGGCTATAACCAGGGCTGCACATAAGTGGTGCGCAGGTGCGCATGCGCGGTAAAAATTAAAAATGCGCTGTCAATCAAGCGCCGGGAAGCGCTTCTGCGTACCAACAGCTGGGGCCGCCCAGAATGATTATTATGGCCAGAATACTAGAAAATGTTGTGGCGAGAGCATTTCCCACCGACTGCCACTCAAAGTGGCTACTGGCCCAATCACAGCGCGTCCTTACTCAAAAGGGGGAGGATCCATGCTGCTTTCTGCTAGGAGCCTGGGAGGAGGCGGAGGGCGGTTGACAGGAAAACCTTACACAAATAGTTTCGTCTTCTCTTCTCCGTTTCAGATAGCAAACTACTGTAGTCCCCGGTGTAAAAGGTCATGCTTTGGATGCTTTGCACTCTTCCCATTTGCCGCTGTGCTTGTGTTTGTTTTCCGGCTGTTGGAGCAGCATGGTTGCTCGTGTGCGATGCCGTCTCAAAACCCGAATCCGAGGCAGAAACCATATTAGCGTCTCTCACAGCCTAGGCACCGGCCACCGACTTTTTACGGGTACTAAGGTTTTAGTTCCGACATAGTGGAGTGGGAAGAGTTTAAAGCATTGCGGACTGGCACTGCTGCTGCCCAACATGAACACCGTGTCTCGACATACTGTGCCTTATTATCGTAAAGTCGGGTAGTGTACACTGTTTATTTTTGCACCGAGGAGCCATGTGTTTCTGACTGTCTGACTACGTACGTCGCCTCATCTAAAAACAAAAGGGAACTAGGGAAGCCTGATGTATGCTTCGCCGTACGATGTGTCGCATGTTAAAAAAATAGCTGATCTGCAGTAGTAGTAGATTGGTTATTTAAATACAAAATAATAAAAAATCTAAATATTGCTTTGATGCTCATATCATATTATCCTTAGGAAGTATTAAGTTGTTAACTTGTTTTTATTATAATATGCATTCCATAGGGCTGGACCACACATGGACCTAGATTTTAGCAAATTTATATATTTTTAATAATGGGATGAATCTACAACAAGAGCCATTCTAGGGCTAAATCTAGAGTTGCAATACCCTCCATTGACTCCCCACTCATCCAATAAATATTGTTTTGCTATAAGTTATTCATCCCTCTTTTATCCATCTGGCGAGACGGGTCGCCGCATTTTAGGAGCACCAAGCAACTCCTCCAGGTGCTCTTCTGAGTACTAGACCAAAAAAGTTGTGTGCAGCCCTGGCTATAACCCATGTTTTTTTATTTTATTTTATTTTTTCGAATCCTCAAAAATGATGAAAAACTGCGTGCTATAGTATGCCGTACGGTAGGGGCTATAGCCCATGTTCAAAAATGATGAAAAACGAGGTTAATGTTTTTTTCAAATTTTCAAAAAACCATGTGCTATAACATGTTTATTTTTATTTTGAATTTTTTTCAAATCCTCAAAAATGATGAAAAACGGCGTGCTATAGTATGCCGTATGGTAGGGGTTATAGCCCATGTTCAAAAATGATGAAAAACGAGGTTAAAAATAAATTCAAATTTTCAAAAAACCATGTGCTATAACCCATGTTTTTTTTTTTTTTGAATTTTTTTCAAATCCTCAAAAATGATGAAAAACGGCGTGCTATAGTATGCCGTACGGTAGGGGCTATAGCCCATGTTCAAAAATGATGAAAAACGACGTTATTTTTTTTTTCAAAATTTCAAAAAACGATGGGCTATAACCCAGGGGTCTGCAACCTTTTTTAAATGAAGTGCCATGTTTTTTTTTTCTAGATCGTCAGTGTGCCATATCAACATTAATTAATTTTAATGACTCCACAGGAAAAATTCCAACATATTTTTCAAATCCTCAAAAATGATGAAAAACGGCGTGCTATAGTATGCCGTACGATAGGGGCTATAGCCCATGTTCAAAACTGATGAAAAACGAGGTTAATTTTTTTTTCAAATTTTCAAAAAACAATGGGCTTTAACCCATGTTTTTTTAATTTTTTAATTTTTTTCAAATCCTCAAAAATGATGAAAAACGGCGTGCTATAGTATGCCGTACGGTAGGGGCTATAGCCCATGTTCAAAAATGATGAAAAACGAGGTTATTTTTTTTTATTTTATTTTTTTAAACGATGGGCTATAACCCATGTTTTTTGAAATTTTGATTTTTTTTTCAGATCCTCAAATAGGATGAAAAACGGCGTGCTATAGTATGCCGTATGGTAGGGGCTATAGCCCATGTTCAAAAATGATGCAAAACCAGGTTAATTTTTTTGTTCAAAATTTCAAAAAACGATGGGCTACCCATGTTTTTTTTTATTTTGAATTTTTTTCAAATCCTCAAAAATGATGAAAAACGGCATGCTATAGACCGATTCCGTACCGGTTTCATGGTCGCAGCCTACGTATTTCCTGTAGGCGGACTCGACGTAGCTGCAGGGGTAAAACCCTCACCAGGCGCACATCTTCCACTACAGTGAACGGCAGAGTGACTGATGTTAGTTTGCCTCAAACTTTACTCCTTTACCTGCTTTTTTACTAACACTAACATTACAAAGATGCCCAGAACATCGAGATGAACCTGTGTAGTTTATGGCTGCTCCAACAGTAGTGGCAACATAACAAATAAAATAAAACGGAATGTCTAATATCCACCGCGATGGCTGAGACCAGAGCCATTGAGTAATGGTTGAGACAAAGCAGTGAAGAATCCTGCAAGATACATAATTTCAGTCCTACCCAATACCCAATCTTTCTGTTTTATGAACACAAGGCTGCTGTATTTTATACCTCATACTAAGCATTTAAAGTATGAGGTATAAAGTACAGCAGCCTTGTGTTAATAAAACAGAAATATTTGGTATTGGGTAAGACTGGCGTTATGTATCTTTCACTGCTTTGTCTCAACCATTGCTCAGTGGCTCTGGTCTCAGCCATCGCGGTGGATATTAGACATTCCGTTTTATTTTATTTGTTATGTTGCCACTACTGTTGGAGCAGCCATAAACTACACAGGTTCATCTCGATGTTCTGGGCATCTTTGTAATGTTAGTGTTAGTAAAAAAGCAGGTAAAGGAGTAAAGTTTGAGGCAAACTAACATCAGTCACTCTGCCGTTCACTGTAGTGGAAGAGGTGCGCCTGGTGAGGGTTTTACCCCCGCAGCTACGTCGAGTCCGCCTACAGGAAATACGTAGGCTGCGACCATGAAACCGGTACGGAATCGGTCTATAGTATGCCGTACGGTAGGGGCTATAGCCCATGTTAAAAAATAATGAAAAACGAGGTTAAAAAAAAAAATCAAAATTTCAAAAAACGATGGGCTATAACCCATGTTTTTTTTTATTTTGATTTTTTTTTAAATCCTCAAAAATGATGAAAAACGGCGTGCTATAGTATGCCGTATGGTAGGGGCTATAGCCCATGTTCAAAAATGATGAAAAACGAGGTTAATGTTTTTTTCAAAATTTCAAAAAACCATGTGCTATAACCCATGTTTTTTTTTATTTTGAATTTTTTTCAAATCCTCAAAAATGATGAAAAACGGCGTGCTATAGTATGCCGTACGGTAGGGGCTATAGCCCATGTTCAAAACTGATGAAAAACGAGGTTAATCTTTTTTTTCAAATTTTCAAAAAACAATGGGCTTTAACCCATGTTTTTTGAAATTTTGAATTTTTTTCAAATCCTCAAAAATGATGAAAAACGGCGTGCTATAGTATGCCGTACGGTAGGGGCTATAGCCCATGTTCAAAACTGATGAAAAACGAGGTTAATCTTTTTTTTCAAATTTTCAAAAAACAATGGGCTTTAACCCATGTTTTTTGAAATTTTGAATTTTTTTCAAATCCTCAAAAATGATGAAAAACGGCGTGCTATAGTATGCCGTACGGTAGGGGCTATAGCCCATGTTCAAAAATGATGAAAAACGAGGTAAATTTATTTTATTTTTTTTCAAAAAACGATGGGTTATAACCCATTTTTATTTGAAATTTTGAATTTTTTTCAGATCCTCAAATAGGATGAAAAACGGCGTGCTATAGTATGCCGTATGGTAGGGGCTATAGCCCATGTTCAAAAATGATGCAAAACCAGGTTAATTTTTTTGTTCAAAATTTCAAAAAACGATGGGCTATAACCCATGTTTTTTGAAATTTTGATTTATTTTTCAAATCCTCAAAAATGATGAAAAACGGCGTGCTATAGTATGCCGTACGGTAGGGGCTATAGCCCATGTTCAAAAATGATGAAAAACGAGGTAAATTTATTTTATTTTTTTTCAAAAAACGATGGGTTATAACCCATTTTTATTTGAATTTTTGAATTTTTTTCAGATCCTCAAATAGGATGAAAAACGGCGTGCTATAGTATGCCGTATGGTAGGGGCTATAGCCCATGTTCAAAAATGATGCAAAACCAGGTTAATGTTTTTGTTCAAAATTTCAAAAAACGATGGGCTATAACCCATGTTTTTTTATTTTTGAATTTTTTTCAAATCCTCAAAAATGATGAAAAACGGCGTGCTATAGTATGCCGTATGGTAGGGGCTATAGCCCATGTTCAAAAATGATGAAAAACAAGGTTCATTGTTTTTTTTCAAAATTTCAAAAAACGATGGGCTATAACCCATTTTTATTTGAATTTTTGAATTTTTTTCAGATCCTCAAATAGGATGAAAAACGGCGTGCTATAGTATGCCGTATGGTAGGGGCTATAGCCCATGTTCAAAAATGATGCAAAACCAGGTTAATTTTTTTGTTCAAAATTTAAAAAAACGATGGGCTATAACCCATGTTTTTGAAATTTTGATTTTTTTTTCAAATCCTCAAAAATGATGAAAAACGGCGTGCTATAGTATGCCGTACGGTAGGGGCTATAGCCCATGTTCAAAAATGATGAAAAACGAGGTTAATTTCTTTTTTCAAAAATTCAGAAAACGATGGGCTATAACCCATATTTTTTTAAATTTTGAATTTTTTTCAAAACCTCAAAAATGATGAAAAACGGAGTGCTATAGTATGCCGTATGGTAGGGGCTATAGCCCATGTTCAAAAATGATGAAAAACAAGGTTAATTTTTTTTTCAAAAAATCAAAAAACGATGGGCTATAACCCATGTTTTTTGAAATTTTGAAATTTTTTCAAATCCTCAAAAATGATGAAAAACGGCGTGCTATAGTATGCCGTATGGTAGGGGCTATAGCCCATGTTCAAAAATTATGAAAAACGAGGTTCATTGTTTTTTTTCAAAATTTCAAAAAACGATGGGCTATAACCCATGTTTTTTTTTATTTTGAATTTTTTTCAAATCCTCAAAAATGATGAAAAACGGCGTGCTATAGTATGCCGTATGGTAGGGGCTATAGCCCATGTTCAAAAATGATGAAAAACGAGGTTAAAAAAAATTCAAACATTCAAAAAACGATGGGCTATAACCCATGTTTTTTTATTTTTGAATTTTTTTCAAATCCTCAAAAATGATGAAAAACGGCGTGCTATAGTATGCCGTATGGTAGGGGCTATAGCCCATGTTCAAAAATGATGAAAAACAAGGTTCATTGTTTTTTTTCAAAATTTCAAAAAACGATGGGCTATAACCCATTTTTATTAGAATTTTTGAATTTTTTTCAGATCCTCAAATAGGATGAAAAACGGCGTGCTATAGTATGCCGTATGGTAGGGGCTATAGCCCATGTTCAAAAATGATGCAAAACCAGGTTAATTTTTTTGTTCAAAATTTCAAAAAACGATGGGCTATAACCCATGTTTTTTGAAATTTTGATTTTTTTTTCAAATCCTCAAAAATGATGAAAAACGGCGTGCTATAGTATGCCGTACGGTAGGGGCTATAGCCCATGTTAAAAAATGATGAAAAACGAGGTTAAAAAATTAATAAAAATTTCAAAAAACGATGGGCTATAACCCATGTTTTTTGAAATTTTGAATTTTTTTCAAATCCTCAAAAATGATGAAAAACGGCGTGCTATAGTATGCCGTACGGTAGGGGCTATAGCCCATGTTCAAAAATGATGAACACGAGGTAATTCTTTTTTCTTCAAAATTTCAAAAAAAGATGGGCTATAACCCATGTTTTTTGAAATTTTGATTTTTTTTCAAATCCTCAAAAATGATGAAAAACGGCGTGCTATAGTATGCCGTACGGTAGGGGCTATAGCCCATGTTCAAAAATGATGAAAAACGAGGTTCATTGTTTTTTTTCAAAATTTCAAAAAACGATGGGCTATAACCCATGTTTTTTTAAATTTTGATTTTTTTTCAAATCCTCAAAAATGATGAAAAGCGGCGTGCTATAGTATGCCGTACGGTAGGGGCTATAGCCCATGTTCAAAAATGATGAACACGAGGTAATTCTTTTTTCTTCAAAATTAAAAAAAAAGATGGGCTATAACCCATGTTTTTAGAAATTTTGATTTTTTTTCAAATCCTCAAAAATGATGAAAAACGGCGTGCTATAGTATGCCGTACGGTAGGGGCTATAGCCCATGTTCAAAAATGATGAACACGAGGTCATACTTTTTTCTTCAAAATTTCAAAAAAAGATGGGCTATAACCCATGTTTTTTGAAATTTTTATTTTTTTTCAAATCCTCAAAAATGATGAAAAACGGCTTGCTATAGTATGCCGTACGGTAGGGGCTATAGCCCATGTTAAAAAAATATGAAAAACGAGGTTAAAAAAGAAATAAAAAATTCAAAAAACGATGGGCTATAAGCCATGTTTTTTGAAATTTTGAATTTTTTTCAAATCCTCAAAAATGATGAAAAACGGCGTGCTATAGTATGCCGTATGGTAGGGGCTATAGCCCATGTTCAAAAATGATGAAAAACGAGGTTATTTTTTTTCTTCAAAAAATCAAAAAACGATGGGCTATAACCCATGTTTTTTTTATTTTGAAATTTTTTCAAATCCTCAAAAATGATGAAAAACGGCGTGCTATAGTATGCCGTATGGTAGGGGCTATAGCCCATGTTCAAAAATGATGCAAAACCAGGTTAATTTTTTTGTTCAAAAATTCAAAAAACGATGGGCTATAACCATAACCCATGTTTTTTGAAATTTTGAATTTTTTTCGAATCCTCAAAAATGATGAAAAACGGCGTGCTATAGTATGCCGTATGGTAGGGGCTATAGCCCATGTTCAAAAATGATGAAAAACGAGGTTATTTTTTTTCTTCAAAAAATCAAAAAACGATGGGCTATAACCCATGTTTTTTTTTATTTTGAAATTTTTTCAAATCCTCAAAAATGATGAAAAACGGCGTGCTATAGTATGCCGTATGGTAGGGGCTATAGCCCATGTTCAAAAATGATGCAAAACCAGGTTAATTTTTTTGTTCAAAAATTCAAAAAACGATGGGCTATAACCATAACCCATGTTTTTTGAAATTTTGAATTTTTTTCGAATCCTCAAAAATGATGAAAAACGGCGTGCTATAGTATGCCGTACGGTAGGGGCTATAGCCCATGTTCAAAAATGATGAAAAACGAGGTTCATTGTTTTTTTTCAAAATTTCAAAAAACGATGGGCTATAACCCATGTTTTTTTTTATTTTGATTTTTTTTCAAATCCTCAAAAATGATGAAAAACGGCGTGCTATAGTATGCCGTATGGTAGGGGCTATAGCCCATGTTCAAAAATGATGAAAAACGAGGTTATTTTTTTTCTTCAAAAAATCAAAAAACGATGGGCTATAACCCATGTTTTTTTTTATTTTGAAATTTTTTCAAATCCTCAAAAATGATGAAAAACGGCGTGCTATAGTATGCCGTATGGTAGGGGCTATAGCCCATGTTCAAAAATGATGCAAAACCAGGTTAATTTTTTTGTTCAAAAATTCAAAAAACGATGGGCTATAACCATAACCCATGTTTTTTGAAATTTTGAATTTTTTTCGAATCCTCAAAAATGATGAAAAACGGCGTGCTATAGTATGCCGTACGGTAGGGGCTATAGCCCATGTTCAAAAATGATGAAAAACGAGGTTCATTGTTTTTTTTCAAAATTTCAAAAAACGATGGGCTATAACCCATGTTTTTTTTTATTTTGATTTTTTTTCAAATCCTCAAAAATGATGAAAAACGGCGTGCTATAGTATGCCGTATGGTAGGGGCTATAGCCCATGTTCAAAAATGATGAAAAACAAGGTTTAAAAAAAAATCAAAAATTCAAAAAACGATGGGCTATAACCCATGTTTTTGAAATTTTGAATTTTTTTCAAATCCTCAAAAATGATGAAAAACGGCGTGCTATAGTATGCCGTACGGTAGGGGCTATAGCCCATGTTCAAAAATGATGAACACGAGGTAATTCTTTTTTCTTCAAAATTTCAAAAAAAGATGGGCTATAACC
The DNA here is from genome assembly GCF_964188405.1 of Protomyctophum parallelum. Classification (NCBI taxonomy): domain Eukaryota; kingdom Metazoa; phylum Chordata; class Actinopteri; order Myctophiformes; family Myctophidae; genus Protomyctophum; species Protomyctophum parallelum. The sequence goes on from NC_139705.1 coordinate 37,576,787, forward strand.
CATGTTTTTTGAAATTTTGATTTTTTTTCAAATCCTCAAAAATGATGAAAAACGGCGTGCTATAGTATGCCGTACGGTAGGGGCTATAGCCCATGTTAAAAAATTATGAAAAACGAGGTTAAAAAAGAAATAAAAATTTCAAAAAACGATGGGCTATAAGCCATGTTTTTTGAAATTTTGAATTTTTTTCAAATCCTCAAAAATGATGAAAAACGGCGTGCTATAGTATGCCGTATGGTAGGGGCTATAGCCCATGTTCAAAAATGATGAAAAACGAGGTTAATTTTTTTTTTCAAAAATTCAAAAAACGATGGGCTATAACCCATATTTTTTTAAATTTTGAATTTTTTTCAAATCCTCAAAAATGATGAAAAACGGCGTGCTATAGTATGCCGTATGGTAGGGGCTATAGCCCATGTTCAAAAATGATGAAAAACGAGGTTAATTTTTTTTTTCAAAATTTCAAAAAACGATGTGCTATAACCCATGTTTTTTGAAATTTTGAATTTTTTTCAAATCCTCAAAAATGATGAAAAACAGCGTGCTATAGTATGCCGTACGGTAGGGGCTATAGCCCATGTTCAAAAATGATGAACACGAGGTAATTCTTTTTTCTTCAAAATTTCAAAAAAAGATGGGCTATAACCCATGTTTTTTGAAATTTTGATTTTTTTTCAAATCCTCAAAAATGATGAAAAACGGCGTGCTATAGTATGCCGTACGGTAGGGGCTATAGCCCATGTTAAAAAATGTAGAAAAACGAGGTTCATTGTTTTTTTTCAAAATTTCAAAAAACGATGGGCTATAACCCATGTTTTTTTACATTTTGATTTTTTTTCAAATCCTCAAAAATGATGAAAAACGGCGTGCTATAGTATGCCGTATGGTAGGGGCTATAGCCCATGTTCAAAAATGATGAAAAACAAGGTTTAAAAAAAATCTAAAATTCAAAAAACGATGTGCTATAACCCATGTTTTTTGAAATTTTGATTTTTTTTCAAATCCTCAAAAATGATGAAAAACGGCGTGCTATAGTATGCCGTACGGTAGGGGCTATAACCCATGTTTTTTTACATTTTGATTTTTTTTCAAATCCTCAAAAATGATGAAAAACGGCG
>NC_139705.1:37582904-37782904 GCF_964188405.1 Protomyctophum parallelum
AGAGAGAGAGCGATAGAGAGAGAGAGCGATAGAGAGAGAGAGCGATAGAGAGAGAGAGCGATAGAGAGAGAGCGATAGAGAGAGAGCGATAGAGAGAGAGAGCGATAGAGAGAGAGAGCGATAGAGAGCGATAGAGAGAGAGAGCGATAGAGAGAGAGAGCGATAGAGAGCGATAGAGAGCGATAGAGAGAGAGAGCGATAGAGAGAGAGAGCGATAGAGAGAGAGAGCGATAGAGAGAGAGAGCGATAGAGAGAGAGAGCGATAGAGAGAGCGATAGAGAGAGAGAGCGATAGAGAGAGAGCGATAGAGAGAGAGAGCGATAGAGAGAGAGAGCGATAGAGAGAGAGCGATAGAGAGAGAGAGCGATAGAGAGAGAGAGCGATAGAGAGAGAGCGATAGAGAGAGAGAGCGATAGAGAGAGAGAGAGCGATAGAGAGCGATAGAGAGAGAGAGCGATAGAGAGAGAGCGATAGAGAGAGAGAGCGATAGAGAGAGAGAGCGATAGAGAGAGAGCGATAGAGAGAGAGAGCGATAGAGAGAGAGAACGATAGAGAGAGAGAGCGATAGAGAGAGAGAGTGATAGAGAGAGAGATAGATAGAGAGCGATAGAGAGAGAGAGCGATAGAGAGAGAGCGATAGAGAGAGAGAGCGATAGAGAGAGAGAGCGATAGAGAGCGATAGAGAGAGAGCGATAGAGAGCGATAGAGAGAGAGCGATAGAGAGCGATAGAGAGAGAGCGATAGAGAGAGAGAGCGATAGAGAGAGAGAGCGATAGAGAGAGAGAGCGATAGAGAGCGATAGAGAGAGAGAGCGATAGAGAGAGAGAGCGATAGAGAGAGAGCGATAGAGAGAGAGAGCGATAGAGAGAGAGAGCGATAGAGAGCGATAGAGAGAGAGAGCGATAGAGAGAGAGAGCGATAGAAAGCGATAGAGAGAGAGCGATAGAGAGAGAGAGCGATAGAGAGAGAGCGATAGAGAGCGATAGAGAGAGAGAGCGATAGAGAGAGAGAGCGATAGAGAGAGAGAGCGATAGAGAGAGAGCGATAGAGAGAGAGCGATAGAGAGAGAGAGCGATAGAGAGAGAGCGATAGAGATAGAGAGCGATAGAGAGAGAGAGCGATAGAGAGAGAGCGATAGAGAGCGATAGAGAGAGAGCGATAGAGAGAGAGCGATAGAGAGAGAGAGCGATAGAGAGAGAGAGCGATAGAGAGCGATAGAGAGAGAGAGAGCGATAGAGAGAGAGAGCGATAGAGAGAGAGAGCGATAGAGAGAGAGAGATAGAGCGATAGAGAGCGATAGAGAGAGAGAGAGAGAGATCGATAGAGAGCGATAGAGAGAGAGATTGATAGAGAGAGAGAGCGATAGAGAGCGATAGAGAGAGAGAGCGATAGAGAGAGAGCGATAGAGAGAGAGAGCGATAGAGAGAGAGAGCGATAGAGAGAGAGAGAGCGATAGAGAGAGAGAGCGATAGAGAGAGAGCGATAGAGAGAGAGCGATAGAGAGAGAGAGCGATAGAGAGAGAGAGCGATAGAGAGAGAGAGCGATAGAGAGAGAGAGCGATAGAGAGAGAGAGCGATAGAGAGAGAGAGCGATAGAGAGAGAGAGCGATAGAGAGAGAGCGATAGAGAGAGAGCGATAGAGAGAGAGAGAGCGATAGAGAGAGAGAGAGAGCGATAGAGAGCGATAGAGAGAGAGCGATAGAGAGAGAGAGCGATAGAGAGAGAGAGCGATAGAGAGAGAGCGATAGAGAGAGAGCGATAGAGAGCGATAGAGAGAGAGAGCGATAGAGAGAGAGAGCGATAGAGAGCGATAGAGAGAGAGCGATAGAGAGAGAGCGATAGAGAGAGAGAGCGATAGAGAGCGATAGAGAGCGAGCGATAGAGAGCGATAGAGAGAGAGAGCGATAGAGAGAGAGAGCGATAGAGAGAGAGAGCGATAGAGAGAGAGAGCGATAGAGAGAGAGAGCGATAGCGAGCGATAGAGAGAGAGCGATAGAGAGCGATAGAGAGAGAGAGAGAGAGAGAGAGAGAGAGAGAGATCGATAGAGAGCGATAGAGAGAGAGAGCGATAGAGAGCGATAGAGAGAGAGAGCGATAGAGAGAGAGCGATAGAGAGAGAGAGCGATAGAGAGAGCGATAGAGAGAGAGCGATAGAGAGAGAGAGCGATAGAGAGAGAGAGCGATAGAGAGCGATAGAGAGAGAGCGATAGAGAGCGATAGAGAGAGAGCGATAGAGAGAGAGCGATAGAGAGCGATAGAGAGAGAGAGCGATAGAGAGAGAGAGCGATAGAGAGAGAGAGCGATAGAGAGCGATAGAGAGAGAGAGCGATAGAGAGAGAGAGCGATAGAGAGAGAGCGATAGAGAGAGAGAGCGATAGAGAGCGATAGAGAGAGAGAGCGATAGAGAGAGAGAGCGATAGAAAGCGATAGAGAGAGAGCGATAGAGAGAGAGAGCGATAGAGAGAGAGCGATAGAGAGCGATAGAGAGAGAGAGCGATAGAGAGAGAGAGCGATAGAGAGAGAGAGCGATAGAGAGAGAGCGATAGAGAGAGAGCGATAGAGAGAGAGAGCGATAGAGAGAGAGCGATAGAGAGAGAGAGCGATAGAGAGAGAGAGCGATAGAGAGAGAGCGATAGAGAGCGATAGAGAGAGAGCGATAGAGAGAGAGAGCGATAGAGAGAGAGAGCGATAGAGAGAGAGAGCGATAGAGAGCGATAGAGAGAGAGAGAGCGATAGAGAGAGAGAGCGATAGAGAGAGAGAGCGATAGAGAGAGAGAGATAGAGCGATAGAGAGCGATAGAGAGAGAGAGAGAGAGATCGATAGAGAGCGATAGAGAGAGAGAGTGATAGAGAGAGAGAGCGATAGAGAGCGATAGAGAGAGAGAGCGATAGAGAGAGAGCGATAGAGAGAGAGAGCGATAGAGAGAGAGAGCGATAGAGAGAGAGAGCGATAGAGAGAGAGAGCGATAGAGAGAGAGAGCGATAGAGAGAGAGCGATAGAGAGAGAGAGCGATAGAGAGAGAGAGCGATAGAGAGAGAGTGATAGAGAGAGAGAGCGATAGAGAGAGAGAGCGATAGAGAGAGAGAGCGATAGAGAGAGAGAGCGATAGAGAGAGAGAGCGATAGAGAGAGAGCGATAGAGAGAGAGCGATAGAGAGAGAGAGAGCGATAGAGAGAGAGAGAGAGCGATAGAGAGCGATAGAGAGAGAGCGATAGAGAGAGAGAGCGATAGAGAGAGAGAGCGATAGAGAGAGAGAGATAGAGAGAGAGCGATAGAGAGCGATAGAGAGAGAGAGCGATAGAGAGAGAGAGCGATAGAGAGCGATAGAGAGAGAGCGATAGAGAGAGAGCGATAGAGAGAGAGAGCGATAGAGAGCGATAGAGAGCGAGCGATAGAGAGCGATAGAGAGAGAGAGCGATAGAGAGAGAGAGCGATAGAGAGAGAGAGCGATAGAGAGAGAGAGCGATAGAGAGAGAGAGCGATAGCGAGCGATAGAGAGAGAGCGATAGAGAGCGATAGAGAGAGAGAGAGAGAGAGAGAGAGAGAGATCGATAGAGAGCGATAGAGAGAGAGAGCGATAGAGAGCGATAGAGAGAGAGAGCGATAGAGAGAGAGCGATAGAGAGAGAGAGCGATAGAGAGAGAGAGCGATAGAGAGAGAGAGCGATTGAGAGAGAGAGCGATAGAGAGCGATAGAGAGAGAGCGATAGAGAGCGATAGAGAGAGAGAGAGAGAGAGAGAGAGCGATAGAGAGAGAGAGCGATAGAGAGCGATAGAGAGAGAGCGATAGAGAGAGAGAGCGATAGAGAGCGATAGAGAGAGAGAGCGATAGAGAGAGAGAGCGATAGAGAGAGAGCGATAGAGAGCGATAGAGAGAGCGATAGAGAGCGATAGAGAGAGAGAGAGAGCGATAGAGAGCGATAGAGAGAGAGAGCGATAGAGAGAGAGCGAGAGAGCGATAGAGAGCGAGAGAGAGCGATAGAGAGAGAGAGAGAGCGATAGAGAGCGATAGAGAGAGAGAGCGATAGAGAGAGAGAGATAGAGCGATAGAGAGCGATAGAGAGAGAGAGAGAGCGATAGAGAGCGATAGAGAGAGAGAGTGATAGAGAGAGAGAGCGATAGAGAGCGATAGAGAGAGAGAGCGATAGAGAGAGAGCGATAGAGAGAGAGAGCGATAGAGAGAGAGAGCGATAGAGAGAGAGCGATAGAGAGAGAGCGATAGAGAGAGAGAGCGATAGAGAGAGAGAGTGATAGAGAGAGAGAGCGATAGAGAGAGATAGCGATAGAGAGAGAGAGCGATAGAGAGAGAGAGCGATAGAGAGAGAGCGATAGAGAGAGAGCGATAGAGAGAGAGAGAGCGATAGAGAGAGAGAGCGATAGAGAGCGATAGAGAGAGAGCGATAGAGAGAGAGAGCGATAGAGAGAGAGAGCGATAGAGAGAGAGCGATAGAGAGAGAGCGATAGAGAGCGATAGAGAGAGAGAGCGATAGAGAGAGAGAGCGATAGAGAGCGATAGAGAGAGAGCGATAGAGAGAGAGCGATAGAGAGAGAGAGCGATAGAGAGCGATAGAGAGAGAGCGATAGAGAGCGATAGAGAGAGAGAGCGATAGAGAGAGAGAGCGATAGAGAGAGAGAGCGATAGAGAGAGAGAGCGATAGAGAGAGAGCGATAGAGAGCGATAGAGAGAGAGAGCGATAGAGAGAGAGAGCGATAGAAAGCGATAGAGAGAGAGCGATAGAGAGAGAGAGCGATAGAGAGAGAGCGATAGAGAGCGATAGAGAGAGAGAGCGATAGAGAGAGAGAGCGATAGAGAGAGAGAGCGATAGAGAGAGAGCGATAGAGAGAGAGCGATAGAGAGAGAGAGCGATAGAGAGAGAGCGATAGAGAGAGAGAGCGATAGAGAGAGAGAGCGATAGAGAGAGAGCGATAGAGAGCGATAGAGAGAGAGCGATAGAGAGAGAGAGCGATAGAGAGAGAAAAAACGTAAAACGTAAAAACGTAAAAACTTAAAACGTAAAACGTAAAAACGTAAAAACGTAAGACTTAAAAACGTAAAACGTGAAAACGTAAAATGTAAAATGTAAAAATGTAAAACGTAAAACGTAAAACGTAAAAACGTAAAACTGAAAAAACGTAAAAACGTAAAAACGTAAAAATGTAAAATGTAAAACGTAAAACGTAAAAACGTAAAACGTAAAACGTAAAACGTAAAACGTAAAACGTAAAACGTAAAACGTAAAACGTAAAAACGTAAAAAGTAAAACGTGAAAACATAAAACGTAAAACGTAAAACATAAAAACGTAAAACGTAAAAACGTAAAACGTAAAAACGTAAAAAACGTACAATGTAAAACGTAAAACTGAAAAATCGTAAAACGTAAAAACGTAAAACGTAAAAACGTAAAAACGTAAAAACGTAAAACTTAAATACGTAAAACGTAAAACGTAAAACGTAAAAACGTAAAACGTAAAACGTAAAACGTAAAAACTTAAAAACATAAAACGTAAAAACGTAAAACGTAAAAACGTAAAAACGTAAAACGTAAAAACGTAAAACGTAAAAAACGTAAAACGTAAAAATGTAAAATGTAAAATGTAAAACGTAAAACGTAAAACGTAAAAACGTAAAACGTAAAACGTAAAACGTAAAAACATAAAAAGTAAAACGTGAAAACGTGAAAACATAAAACATAAAACGTAAAACGTAAAACGTAAAACGTAAAAACGTAAAACGTAAAAACGTAAAAACGTAAAAAACGTAAAACGTAAAAACGTAAAACGTAAAAAAGTAAAACTGAAAAAACTTAAAACGTAAAAATGTAAAACGTAAAACGTAAAAACGTAAAACGTAAAACGTAAAACGTAAAACGTAAAACGTAAAACGTAAAACGTAAAACGTAAAAACTTAAAACGTAAAAACGTAAAACGTTTTTTTTCATTTTTTTCAAATCCTCAAAAATGATGAAAAACGGCGTGCTATAGTAAGCCGTACGCTATGGGCCATAGCCCATGGTCAAAAATGATGAAAAACGAGGTTAATCTTTTTTTTTCAAAAATTCAAAAAATGATGGGCTATAACCCATGTTTTTTTTTACATTTTTTTCAAATCCTCAAAAATGATGAAAAACGGCGTGCTACAGTATGCCGTACGATATGGGCTATTAGACGAGCGTCTAAAAATGGGATAAAAACGTCTAAAAATAGACGTCTAAAACACGTCTAAAAATAGACGTGTTTTAGACGTCTATTTTTAGACGGTTTTTATTTTTTAGACGTGCTATAGTATGCCGTACGGTATGGACCATAACGTATGGTCAAATGATGAAAAACGAGGTTAATTCTTTTTTTTTTTTTTATAAAAAAACGATGGGCTATAACCCATGTTTTTTTTTTTTTTCTTTTTTTTTTTTAAATCCTCAAAAATTATGAAAAACGGCGTGCTATAGTATGCCGTACGGTATGGGCCATAGCCCATGGTCAAAAATGATGAAAAACGAGGTTAATTCTTTTTTTTCAAAAATTAAAAAACGATGGGCTATAACCCATGTTTGTTTTTTTTTGGTTTTTTTTCAAATCCTCAAAAATGATGAAAAACGGCATGCTTTAGTATGTCGTACGGTATGGGCCATAGCCCATGGTCAAAAATGATGAAAAACGAGGTTAATTCTTTTTTTTCAAAAATAAAAAAACGATGGGCTATAACCCATGTTTTGTTTTTTTTTTCATTTTTTTCAAATCCTCAAAAATGATGAAAAACGGCGTGCTATAGTATGCCGTACGGTAGGGGCTATAGCCCATGTTAAAAAATGATGAAAAACGAGGTTAAAAGAAATTCAAAAAACGATGGGCTATAACCCATGTTTTGTTGAATTTTTTAATTTTTTTCAAATCCTCAAAAATGATGAAAAACGGCGTGCTATAGTATGCCGTACGGTATGGGCCATAGCCCAAGGTCAAAAATGATGAAAAACGAGGTTAATTCTTTTTTTTCAAAAATAAAAAAAACGATGGGCTATAACCCATATTTTTTTTATTTTTTATTTTTTTTCAAATCCTCAAAAATGATGAAAAACGGCGTGCTATAGTATGCCGTACGGTAGGGGCTATAGCCCATGTTCAAAAATGATGAAAAACGAGGTTAAAAAAAATTCAAAAAACGATGGGCTATAACCCATGTTTTGTTGAATTTTTTTATTTTTTTCAAATCCTCAAAAATGATGAAAAACGGCGTGCTATAGTATGCCGTACGGTAGGGGCTATAGCCCATGTTCAAAAATGATGAAAAACGAGGTTAAAAAAAAATTCAAAAATTCAAAAAACGATGGGCTATAACCCATGTTTTTTGAATTTTTGAATTTTTTTCAAATCCTCAAAAATGATGAAAAACGGCGTGCTATAGTATGCCGTACGCTATGGGCCATAGCCCATGGTCAAAAATGATGAAAAACGAGGTTAATCTTTCTTTTTTCAAAAATTCAAAAAACGATGGGCTATAACCCATGTTTTTTTTTCATTTTTTTCAAATCCTCAAAAATGATGAAAAACGGCGTGCTACAGTATGCCGTACGATATGGGCTATTAGACAAGCGTCTAAAAATGGGATAAAAACGTCTAAAAATAGACGTCTAAAACACGTCTAAAAATAGACGTGTTTTAGACGTCTATTTTTTGACGTTTTTCATCCCATTTTCATCCCATTTTTAAAAATAGACATTTTTTAGACGTCTATTTTTAGACATTTTTTAGACGTCTATTTTTTGACGTTTTTTATCCCATTTTTAGACGCACGTCTAATAGCCGGCTATTGCTCAGTGGGATGGTCAAAAAATCAAAAAACGAGGATTAAAAAAAATCAAAAAACGATGGGCTATATCCATGTTTTTTTTTCCTTCATTTTTTTCAAATCCTCAGAAATGATGAAAAACGGCGTGCTATAGTATGCCGTACGCTATGGGCCATAGCCCATGGTCAAAAATGATGAAAAACGAGGTTAATATTTTTTTTTCAAAAATTCAAAAAACGATGGGCTATAACCCATGTTTTTTTTGTTTTTTTTTTCAAATCCTCAAAAATGATGAAAAACCGCGTGCTACAGTATGCCGTACGATATGGGCTATTAGACGAGCGTCTAGAAATGGGATAAAAACGTCTAAAAATAGACGTCTAAAACACGTCTAAAAACAGACGTGTTTTAGACGTCTATTTTTTGACGTTTTTCATCCCATTTTTAGACGCACGTCTAATAGCCGGCTATTGCTCAGTGGGATGGTCAAAAATTATGAAAAACGAGGATTCAAAAACATTTAAAAAAAAATAAAAAAAACGATGGGCTATAACCCATCGTTTTTTCTTTTTCTTTTTCAAATCCTCAAAAAATCAAAAAACTTTAGCAAAATAAAATTTAAAACAAATCTAAAAACCATGGGCTATAACCCATCGTTTTTTTTTCTCCATTTTTTTCAAATCCTCAAAAATGATGAAAAACGGCGTGCTATAGTATACCGTACGGTATGGGCTATAGCCCATGGTCAAAATGATGAAAAACCAGGATAAAAAAGAATAAAAAAATTAAAAAAACGATGGGCTATAACCCATCTTTTTTTTTTCATTCTTTTCAAATCCTCAAAAATGATGAAAAACAGCGTGCTACAGTATGCCGTACGATATGGGCTATTAGACGAGCGTCTAAAAATGGGATAAAAAACGTCTAAAAATAGACGTCTAAAACACATCTAAAAATAGATGTGTTTTAGACGTTTATTTTTAGACGTGTTTTAGACGTCTATTTTTAGACGTTTTTTATCCCATTTTTAGACCGCTTTTTTTTAATTACTATTCGATTCAAAATTAAAAAATCGATTCCCGTGCGTATCGATTGAACGTCGATTAATCGATTTATTTGGGTCAGCCCTAATATGGGCTATAGCCCATGGTCAAAAATGATGAAAAACGACGATAAAACAAAAATTAAAAGAACGACGGCTTATATCCCATCGTTTTTTCTTTTTCATTCTTTTCAAATCCTCAAAAATGATAAAAAACGGCGTGCTACAGTATGCCGTACGATATGGGCTATTAGACGAGCGTCTAATAATGGGATAAAAAACGTCAAAAAAATTACGTCTAAAACATGTCTAAAAATAGACGTGTTTTAGACGTCTATTTTTAGACGTTTTTTATCCCATTTTTAGACGCACGTCTAATAGCCGGCTATTGCTCAGTGAGATGGTCAAAAAACGTGTTTTAGACGTCTATTTTTAGACGTTTTTCGACATCTATTTTTAGACGTTTTTTATCCCATTTTTAGACGCACGTCTATTAGCCGGCTATTGCTCATTGGGATGGTCAAAAATTATGAAAAACGAGGATTAAAAAAGAAATCTAAAATTCAAAAAACCATGGGCTTTAAACCATCAGATTTTATTTCTTCATTTTAGACGTGTTTTAGACGTCTATTCTTCTACGTCTATTTTTCTACATCTATTTTTTTATGTCTATTTTTCGATGTCTATTTTTCGACGTTTTTTATCCCATTTTTTGACGCACGTCTAATAGCCGGCTATTGCTCAGTGGGATCAATGGCAGACATTGGCACGTCAAAAAAGCACTTTCACCTAGAAACTCCATTCACACTTTTTATTATTCAGCTTACTGTGGAGACACATGCTGGAACCTTTTACTTTGAAATGTTTTGTAGTTTCTGAGTTATTGTGGGCTCGCCTCAGCGAGCACACTATTGTTACCCTTGGATTTCAAACTTCGGTTTGCTACTAGTTCCACATACTTTATGCTAGAAATTTTGTTCAAACTTCAAACTGTTCAGCTCTTTGCAGTGATTATTGCTTCAATTGGAATTTTTACAAATTTTTATACTTTTTATACTTTTTAACTTTTTAACTTTTTAAACTTCCTCCCATAGACAATGTATGGCATTTTATCTCTAAATCAACCTTACTTTTGCAGCCTCATTACTCTGGCATACTTTGTCGTAGAAACGTGATTTAAACTTTAGAAAGCTCACACGACTCTGGACTTTTTCGTGGTTCAAACCGTATTCGAATACGTTAAACGGTTTTTCCGAAATCGCAGTTCAATCGCAGGCCGTTTCGCCTAATTAGTGCCAACTTAGGGGAACATAGGTACGGTCCCGACCTCCATTGTAAAATCCTTACGAGGAAATTATCGCGATGACAATTCTTAACTCGCTCTTATAACCACATTTTCGATCGTACCAACACCACAATCGCACATGGTGTACCTCAATATCTCAGGCCACTCACAGCGAAAAAATTATTTGCATTCGACTTTTACTTTTTGCGATAGAGCAATTTGTTCGCGCATAGTTTGCCCCCATTCAGGACCATTGTAAAATAGCAGACCTTCAAGTTGCGCGCCACTCCCAGTCTTTTACACTTCCACAGCTGAGACATATAAGGGCTTAATTACAAGGCTGAAATTAAAGTTACAAGATCTCAATGAGTTGCTCTGCGATACCTTGTGGGCTTGTAGGTCTGCTATTTGTGCAATTGGATGGCCTTTACACAGCTCTCGCAAGACGCACGCACGCACGCACGCACGCACGCACGCACGCACGCACGCACGCACGCACGCACACACAGACCCTGTCTTCCTATTGGCTGGCCTTTACACAGCTCTCGCAAGCGCACGCACGCACGCACACACACACGCACACACGTTTATAAAAAATATACTTTCATAAAAATAAAAAAAATAAAAAAAATAAAAAAAAATAAAAAAAATAAAAAAAATAAAAAAAATAAAAAAAAAAAAAAAATTAAAACAATTAAAAAATTAAAACAATTAAAACAATTAAAACAATTAAAACAATTAAAACAATTAAAAAAATTAAAAAAATTAAAAAAATTAAAAAAATTAAAAGAATTAAAAAAAAAAAAAAAAAAAAAAAAATTAAAATAAAATAAAAAATAATAATAATAAAACATAAATAAAAATAAATGTAAAAAATTGAAAAAAATTGAAAAAAAATAAAAAATTGGGGGGAAAAATTAAAAAATTAAAAAAATTAAAACATTTAAAAATTCAAAACTTTAACTTTTTTTTTAAACTTAAAAAAAAAACTTTTAATAAAGAACTTAATATTATTATTTTTTTTACATTTAAAGAAAAATCTTAGACCATTATCAATAATCATTGTGTTTATTGCTTTTAAAGATAGGCCTATATGCTATTTGAACCTTCTTTTACATGTAAAAGTATGCTATTTCTGTTAAGCTCATGAATGCTTTTATATGTATACTCCATTGGATTTACTCTTTTTTTTTTTTTTTTTTTTTTACCTTTTCTTAATTCATCAAGAATACATTGTAAAGCATTATTCATACATTACAAATCATTAGTAGACAGTAATACTTTACTTACTTTATTCTGCCACTTTTTGGGCATCGTACTACTTCCACATACTTTATTCCGCTTTATGCAGTTATTTATGCTTATTCTTTTTACCAATTTTTATACATTCTTTTTTAAACTTTTCTTTTAGCTTTAATACATTTTCTACTGTACATTATATACATTGCGTCTTTTGGCGAGCCCACGCAGTTTCTGCAGGGAACTGCTTTCTAGTTTAACTTAAACGCCCAATGCATTCTCTATGGCAATAGCACAAACTTTGGCATGCTACTAGTCCTACATACTTAAACCTACCAACCCCATTCTAGCCTACTTAGGTTCATCTTACGGTGGACATGTTTGCCTGAAAAGGAATCTTTGAAAGGTGTCATAGTTTTAGAAATATAGTGCTTTCAAATTTGAGACTTTTATAATGGGGCTCAATGGCTAATCAAGGTCTAAATGTGGTCACTATATAGACTACACTTAGACCCTGATTAGCCTGGCTAATCAAGGTCTAAATGTGGTCTATATATAGACGGTCTATCATTAAGACCTTGATTAGCCTGGCTAATCAAGGTCTAAATGTGGTCTATATATAGACGGTCTATCATTAAGACCTTGATTAGCCTGGCTAAATGTAGTCTATATATAGACGGTCTATCATTAAGACCTTGATTAGCCTGGCTAATCAAGGTCTAAATGTGGTCTATATATAGACGGTCTATCATTAAGACCTTGATTAGCCTGGCTAATCAAGGTCTAAATGTGGTCTATATATAGACGGTCTATCATTAAGACCTTGATTAGCCTGGCTAAATGTAGTCTATATATAGACGGTCTATCATTAAGACCTTGATTAGCCTGGCTAATCAAGGTCTAAATGTGGTCTATATATAGACGGTCTATCATTAAGACCTTGATTAGACTGGCTAATCAAGGTCTTAATGTGGTCTATATATAGACGGTCTATCATTAAGACCTTGATTAGACTGGCTAATCAAGGTCTAAATGTAGTCTATATATAGACGGTCTATCATTAAGACCTTGATTAGCCTGGCATCAAGGTCTAAATGTATAGTCTATATATATACGGCCTATCATTAAGACCTTGATTAGCCTTTCAAATCTAATTTGAAAGCCTTATATTTCTAAAACTATGAAATATTTCAAAGACGGTGATTTGAACCAGCACCGTACTATGTGGGGTTTGAACCGGCACACTTCTACTAGGTATACTACAGATATCATCTGACTTATCCGCTGGGCCACTTACCAGAACACAATCATGGGGAATTTCTGTGCTGTTTTAAAGTTGTCCTTCTAGAAGTTAGTGTGCAAAGCAAAGTGTCACAGTTATGACTAATTTGAACACTGGACCTGTGGATGACAAGGACAGCAACTCATCACACTGAGCTAACTGCTGGTTACTAGGCTACATCACAGCTTTTCTGTGCTACTTAATTTTAGTGTGGAAAGCAAAGAGTCACAGTAAAGACTGGGGTGGGATAGGACGCTGAACCTTTATTTTTGGGTTTGAACCCAACATCTCCCGATCATGTGGCAGCATTCTAACACACTGAGCCACTGGTACCAGCCAATTCACACTGCTAGAATAATCCTCTATTGCAGTGGTTTGAAATGTGTAAAAATGTGTACATAAATTGTCAACGATTATCAGAACTATGTCCCGCTCAATGTAACAAAAACTGACACAAAAATACATCTAGAGATAATGCAGAATTTATTTTTATTTTCATTTGATATTGTAAATGTATTATTTATTTTATTTTTATTTATTTAATTTTTTTACATCTTGTGAACCCCATTTTGTCACTTTCCCACACACTCACTGTAAATACTACAACACTGCTCTCTTCCCTTTTCTATTGATCTCTCTCTCTCTCTCTCTCTCTCTCTCTACCACCTAGAACACTAAACCCAACTTTTTTCACTTTTACCCCATGTAATATGTTCCATAAAATATAAGTACAGCAATACATCAAATGTTGGATGAGTGAGAACTTTCTCAAGCTAAATGAGGATAAGACAGAAGTTCTCATAATCGGTTCTAGTGAGCAGAGAGAATCAATAATAAGCAGACTGGGCAACCTAACTGTAGAAACTAACAGTACAGTAAAGAACCTGGGGGTTATTATTGATTCTGAATTGAACTTTAATTCACACATTAATCATGTCACCAAGATTGCCTTTTTTCACCTCAGAAATATTGCACGAATCAGAGCCTATTTGTCCTTGGACGATGCAAAAACGCTAATCCACGCCTTCGTTTTTTCTCGGCTTGATTACTGCAATGCACTTTTTTCAGGACTGCCTAAGAAAACAACTGACAGATTACAACTTGTCCAAAATGCAGCAGCCAGAGTTTTAACTAGAACTAAGATGAGAGAACATATTACTCCAGTTTTGGCATCACTGCACTGGCTTCCGGTTGTTTTTAGGATTAATTTTTAAATTATTTTACTTGTCTATAAAGCTCTCAATGGTCTCGCATCTTCCTACCTACATGACTGCCTGCCTAAATATGTCCCAAACCGCCCCCCTAAGGTCTTCCACCGCCGGCCTGCTCGCTTTGCCCAAAAAAATGGCAAAAATACGGGGAAGCAGCTTTTTGCTTCTACGGGCCGTCGGCATGGAACAACTTAAGCTCCCACTGTACCTTCGTCAGGCAGCCTCTGTAGACATTTTTAAAGCTCAGCTCAAGACCCACTTCTACAACATTGCCTTTAATTGATCTTGTATTTTTTATTTTTCATGTCCTCACTGTACTGCATTACTGCTTGTTTTTTAATGTCGTTGCCTTGCTTTTCTTTTATTCTCCATTGTTCTGTAAAGCACTTTGAGCTGCATTTCATGTCATGAAAGGTGCTATACAAATAAAGTTGTATTATTATTATTATTATTATACTCTGTAAAAAATGATATTAATAAAAGAATGTATAAATAATTTAAAAATACCCATTGTGACCTATCACTACACCCGGGTGAAATAAACCAGGATGCGGCATGTTGGCAGGGAAACAAACCTACTGTACCTTCTATGGTGTCACTGAGCATCATGAAGCTACCCACCTCAGTCAGACATCAGCAACATTAAGTCAATATGAAAGTCAATCACATATAAATGTACGGGTGAAAATCACCCGGTGATTAGTGTTCTAATCTAGGGCACCAGCATCCGTATTATGGAGAAAGTGTTTGCAGAAAATAGCTGATCGACAAACTCACAACGTGTCGCACCGAGCTTGTCGATCTGCAAAAGCTTTCCCCACAATAACTGAAAACAGAAAATCCACTATAGAGCCCCGAGGGGCTCCGGTCATCCGTGGTTAATAATCCAGTGCTATCAGACCAGCTAACACTTTTTAAAGCCAAGCATTGTTTGAACTAGATGAATAAATACTGTAGTTGGCTGTGACTATTGGCTTTACAAAGCAGTTAACACTAATCTATTGCATTTTGAGCCTTAATCTACACCGTATACTAAACAGGATACGTCTCTGCGGCTGACAGCGGTATCCTGCTCTACAGAATTTCTGTCCAAGTATATCATAAATATTCCCAGAGCTCTTAATTGCACATAAACTTGTTCTTTTGGAGGAATTAAGTGTTCCTGTCTGCCCTGGCATGGACTCACAGCTCTCATTAAGTTAACAGACCGCGGGTGAGAGAGGGAGAAACAGAGAGAATTAAGGAGAATAATGGGCGTCCTAGTGGACTGTAAATCTTTAAACAACATCTTCCGTTGTTTCTGACCAGGAGATTTCAAATGGCATGAATTCACAAGACGGTATAAATGATTGACTTTATTTCTGCAAGACAGTCACAGACTGATAAAATACAGACATGCAGCTCAACAACACGGGGACACTGTTTCTGTGCCTCTTGATCGTATTCTAACCTCCAGGGACAACATGTGTTGCCAACAGTCTCTGGGAATTCATCAAAAATGCATTTGTAGGGGTCAAGTGAGGTCAGGTTTTGCAGAAATGTTTGCCTGGAAGAACAGGCGGAACAAAAGGACTGAAAATAAACGGATCAAACTGTGATCATTGACATATAGTATTACATCTACAACAGTAGATTGGCTATCAGCACTGTGGTACAGCGGAGTAAACCAGGCTTCTGTCTTGTGTGGTATGCTTTGGTTTCTTCCATCATACTTTAAAGAGGCGTATAGCCATGCGGCATTTAGAAGGTTTCGTTTTCAACAAGCTTGCACCTTCAAAACTCCACAAAATAAGAACAGCAGCACCAGTAGAAAGCAGTCAGTCACCACCTGGGAGCTGTAAAAAGAAAAAGAGCAGAAAGATTACTTTGATTTAAGAATACAATTATAGGCCTACATGCAATTACAAGAGTGTTGAGGCCAAGTTGAGCGAATATTGGCAAAGATGAGATTTGTGCTGGTTGTGTTTATATTGGTATATCCAATCACAAATCTTTTGTAATTTTGTGATTTTTTTGTTGTTGATCATAAAGGCTAAGAATGTTATTGGTCATTTAGATTTGTTTTAGGTTTAATGTTAGCATAGTATTGCAGCATAGACACAGTATTTTGTTTTTATTTGCTCTCTACTTATGTGACAATTTACCTTGTTTATTAACTAGGCTTCATGACATTTATTCTGATCTTGCACTTGTAAGTCACTCTGGATGAATGCCTACATTGTAAATTCAGTCAGTCAGTCAGTAAGTCATAACTCACTGCATTTTATTATGACGGCTTGAAATTAATGTATAGCCCACAGGCGATGATCCATGGACAACTATGTTGACACAAAGCAGATAGACAATTCTCAATGGTTTCCCATGACTGTTCATGTTCTTTTGTTTAAAATATCGCCCCTGTGTCCAATTAAGCTATGCAACATCGCCCAGACGTCTGCAGTTAAACAGCACAATCTGAGAGAAGACACTTCCTGATCTAACATGATAAATTAGAATGGAAAGACTGAAAAGAAAAAGAAAAAATACAAATAAATCTGTAATTAATTTAATTTGCTCCATAGTACCTGAAAACAAAAGCATTGTGTAACATTCCAGCAGTTAGTTCATAACATCATCCACTAGGATCCTTCCGTTACCTTTTTGTTTAGTTTTATTCTGTTGGCTGGTGCAAAAGGATTTTCTTTTTAATAATGTAAAAAGTCAGAAGACGTTAGCGTCCCAAACCACTGGGCTTTTATTTAAATTTTACCATAAGTCTGCAGTATAATATACTGCAGACTTAGAGGTAATAAATAAATACAAGCATCAACACCATATGTTCAGTTGGGTATGGTCATTTGACTCATTTCTATACTTTTGAAGTTGTATTGTTGCAATGTATTAATTCTTCTTGTAAATTGTAAGGTTGTATATGACTTGTAAATAAGATGATCTCTTCTTTAAAAGTGATGTGACAATATTGGATTGATTCCATGTTCGTTTGCTGTAGAAAACAAACACCATATACTGCATGTAAGCAACCCATGCTTACATGTCTATATGGTGTTCGTTTTCTTGCCGTTTCAACAGTGGTAATGGGCTGATTTCTCGATTAATGGCACTCTGTGCCTTCACTTAGCTTCATTCATTACCATGGTTACCTCTAATAGGCCTGTTGTCTACTTATAGCCAACATGGGCAACCTGCATTCATTGTTTATGGTCTGAGGAGGACTGAGAAACATCTGTGTCACTTTTTTCACCATGACACTTTTGTACTTTAGTAATTCAAATATTCTATACGTTTGCATTCAAAGAGCCTCAACACTCGTCAGTTAGTGTGCGAGCCTTTTCTGTTGTGTATGGACTTCATGAGGACGGACTGGAAACATTAGCTACTACAAGATATTCTAACAGAGTTTACAAATGCAACCAAATGGACCTGTAAAAGAGTCCATTTGATTCCATTTGTACATTTACAGCATTACAACATTAACACTGAGGATTTTACTGTGTATGGGAAAGGAGTGGAGTAATCACAGTAGTGAGTGCAAAGCCTCAGCACTTTACAATGCCAGTGTTGCCATTGAAACTAGACCGCTGTTCCGCTCGTAAGACAAATGTCTGTTCTGTTGACATGAATGAT
Source organism: Protomyctophum parallelum (assembly GCF_964188405.1). Taxonomy (NCBI): domain Eukaryota; kingdom Metazoa; phylum Chordata; class Actinopteri; order Myctophiformes; family Myctophidae; genus Protomyctophum; species Protomyctophum parallelum. The sequence continues at coordinate 37,600,371 of NC_139705.1, forward strand.
GTGTATTCAGGTTCATTTTTGAGGGGCGCTAGCACCTCAAAAATGAAATCATGGCTTTCCGAAATTACGTCATAGGCCAGCCAAGTCTATGGACTTTAATGTTTGTTTAGGGCAGGAAATCACAACGTAAGATGTCATCTTGCAGATATAAATACATCTTGTAATAAATGTATTTCATTTTTCACGGACATGACAACATCACCATGTCCCCAAAAATCTTTGTGATGTTTGTCGTACTGTATGACAGGGATGAGTTCAGTCATATCAACCTGTGGTGGAATACAGTGGTACTGTAAAGTAACTTGTAATCAAGTACTTGTACAATTTTGAGGTATTTTTTACTTTACTGGAGTATCTCCAATTTTCAATTCTTAGTACTTCTACTCCACTACATCATACAGGCAAATATTGTACTTTTACGACAATAAGAATATTTGAGTTACTTTTGATTATCATTTACCGGTTTAAAAAAGAAAAAGTAAACTACATTAACCACTTCAGCCCAATACTGTGTGTCACTAAAATAGTGATGCATTGTGAAGTTGTATTACAGTACGTAGATCGGCTACTTTCAAATGATTTAAAAACTGGACATTCTGAATTTCTGCATAATGAGTATTTTTTACTTTTGTTATATATTGTGATGCCAAAACTTTCATACTTCTACTCTAACTCGAACTGGTGGCATGTTCCCAGAAACATCTTTTTCATGGGCCTTAGCTTTGCATTTGCAGAGAGGGGGTACATGTTTTCTTTTCTATTTTGTTAGTTTTGTCACCAAAAACAGGCCCTCCGATTCTTCCTTAAATGAGGAAATGTGTAACTACCGGGGTTGTAACCCCATGTCTCCTGCATATAGGAGCCCAAATACAGTATCTACTAGCACTGAGTCCTTGGCTAGGGGAGATATAGGGCTCATGAGCTTATAGTAGCTACGCCTTGTCTACAAGTTGATGTCCTACCCGACACAAGGGTCTACATTCCTCAGTGGCCTACTTATATTGTATTAACATTGCAATATAAGCTGTTATCCTGAGAGTGAACAAATATAACCAAATGGACCCTGGTAAATTAACACTGATGATTTTAGTGTAGGCAAATAATGTACTTTAGCCTACAGTATGTGTTTTTATAAATCAACTCTCACCTCCTCTATCAGCCCCGGTGGTTTATGGGAGGAGGGAGTCGCATCAGCCTCTCCTTTGATGGTGACACTGTGATTCATGGCTCTCAGGAACTGTTTGTTTTAGTTGCGGCTCCGCGCTTGTTGGCTAGCTGCAGTCTATCACCGTTTCGTGCAATGCAAGCGAATTATTTGGGCCAAAATGAGGGGAAAGAATTTTGGAGGCAAGCGTTTTTGGCATGGGAAGAAATAAAGGGGCGGGGTTCGTTGCAAGGAGACTATAAACTTAAGTCAGTGGTGCTGCATGCTGCTGTGGCCACTTTTTCCACCACTATTCGGGTTCAAAGGTGGTCAGGGATTAATAATACGTCTGCATGTTGGAGACGAAAGTCAAAGGGACAATCTCTCTTTATTTCCACTACACTCCTCCCTTCTACCCCCCCCCCCATCTCTCTCTGACTCTCTCTCTCTCCATTTCTAATGACCTTATACTTTTCTGTAACTCTTTTAGTGATCTTCAAATATTGTTTTGATGACTAAACACAATCAACTGTCTGAAGTAATTCAGAAGCTGCAATTCAGAACTTACTTAGACGAATCAAATGTTATTTTAACCAGGTATATATTGATGAAATACAGCAATCAAATGTTATTTTAACCAGGTATATATTGATGAAATACAGCATATCTGCAGTTGGAGGTGGTCTTCCCTTCAGTTCCATTGAGGCATTTAGACCCTGGTGTCGGATAATATAGGACATCTACGGGTTGACATTAAGCTCATGAGTGCATTCTCAATCCCTGGCCAAGAATGGATCTCCTGGTGAAGGAGCGGTACGGTAGGTAGATGTCTGGTCTGTCATGTGGGAGACCCAGGCTTTGATCCCAGATAGGACCGTATGGTATGGATCGCAGCATTAAACAGAACTTGAACTTTTGATCTTTGCGGCAATTCTCAACCTGTGGGCCAGGCGGCAGGCCTTTCACTTAGTTAGTTGGTTAGTTTCATCGGTTGACCACTAAAATGAACATGCTCTGTGTAAATACACGCAGGCCACCCATCTGACCACTTAGCACGGCAGACGAACGGCTGCTGTGCTAAATGCTGAGTGAACACTACAGTGCTGAGTGTTTCCTAAGTGCTGAGTGAACCCTATAGAGATTTTCAAGTGGGCATTTCAAAAGTTTCAAGTGGGCTCTGATCCAGAAAAGGGTGAGAAGAACCACTAAAAGAGAATAAATATTATGTTGATATTTGCATACCTCCCAACGCTGCTGATGATGATGATAGAAAAAGGCCAAGCGGTCAGGAAGTCCTGTGCTGCTGCTGTTGTGTTGAGGTCACCGGGCACCCTCAGCTCCGAGGGTTTGAGTCCAGCTCATGTTACAATACTGTATATGTGAAGTTTCTGTGGTTTCCTGTTCGTCTCTGTGCCAGTTGATTCTTGTCGTCATATGTAAAGAAACAACACTGTTAAATCCTCAGCGTTGATGTACAGATGAACAGTACAACTGGATGAATAGATAATTTTACTGTGAATCTTAAGAATGTCATGGATTGTATGCATGATGTCTGTTCTTGACTGGTCACGCTTCACAGAACATCCCATTAAAAGGTCCGTCAGACCACCTTGATGGATCAGCAATAACTAGCTGAGAGAAATAATAATAATCCAGTTGGCAATGTCAACAAGGTTCCATTGATTCTATATAAATACATTATAAAGCTATGTAAACCTGTATTTTCTTGTTGCATGAATCTTCTATCATAGAGGTAAACAGAGGATCTTAGGTGAGAGAAGGCAGAACTTTGGGTTTTATAGCTACCTGGCGATTCAAGTCCAGATAATGTTAATCATCTTTATCCATTTCCCCTGAGGAAACAGCACTAGTGATATAATTCACTCTCCATTCACTCTACGCATGAATTCTGCATGAATTAATCAGGTCTCAAAATCACACATTTGCCACAAATTAACATAAGGAGATTCAGCCAATAAAGAAACCAGTCCTATAATTCATAGGTCATTCAGTCAATCATATTTCGCCTCATGGTAAACACTAAACACTCAGTTTCTGTGGCACTAGAGATCTTCTTTCAAATTCAACAGGTAAATAGTAGATTTCACTTGCCCAAAAATAAGTTGTGTTCACATTGTGCTTAACATATAATTTTGAGACCTGATTCACCATAATAAGAGGGACTGGAGAGAGATTCCATGTTCCAACAAACAATAGATAAAGATAATTAACAGGATTTGAAAATGTTTCACAATTTGATACAGTAGCTATACCTCAAAGTTCTACATCACTTTAATCACTTTCTACCTGGTGTCCATAATTCGAGCATGTAATCGGCAAGAATTGTATAATCTAACAAATACAACTAAAAACCTGTTAAGAATTGTCAAAGATAGCGAAAATCTACAAGCTCACAACGTGACATGGGATGTGAGCTTGTAGATCAGCTATTTTTGCTATTCATCGTACGCCAAACTATAATAATGTTTAAGTTAAGACGATGTAAAGGTGAGCAGGCCCAGCCGACAAGCTGAGCCGACAGTTTATCAGCCCATCACCACAGGTGATCTGGGAGCTTCCCATGGAAGGCGGCTCAAAGTGGTCATTAGTGTCCTGCGGACATGGTAGACCACGCCCCTTCCATCCTCCACACAGAGAAAGCGTATCGGAGTCTCTCGTGGGCCAGGTAGTTGCACCCGGCCAGCTTGCTCTCCATCTCGTCCTCGCTCTGCAGGACCTGATAGAGGAAGTCGATGTACCGTGACGCCAGCTTCAGTATCTGGATCTTGCTCAGTTTGTCCGAGGGCAGCGTGGGGATGATCTCTCGCAGGGAGGCGAAGGCATCGTTCAGGGACTGCGTCCGCTGGCGTTCCCGGATGTTGGCGATCACTCTCTGGGTGTGCGGGTCCTCCAGGGCTGAGGCGGCCACGGCGGAAAGCGGCGAGAGGGGCGGCGGCCCTGTTGAAGGTGGTCGAGGCGGCGGGCTCTTCTTCGGCCTCTTGGGTCCCATGGGGCCGTGGAGGTGATGGTCCAGCGCTGGCTTGATCTCGTTGTCGTCCATTGATATGATGGCGGCGGTGGGGAGAACCTCGTCCTCCGACTGGGCGCCGGTCAGCCGCTTGGGCCCGGTGAGTCGCAGCGGCGGTGCCACAACAACGGGACAAGTGTTGGAGGGCGGCGTGTCCGTCTCTTCCTCCCTGGTCGACAGCCCACTGTCTGGGTGTTCATCACTGAGCTGCTCTTCCTCTCTCATAGCTGGACACGCTGCTATGCCTTGTCCTTCACCGTCAGTACCAAGCTGCTCTCTCCTGTAGATGTCTCTGTATATCTCTCTCACACACACACAAACACACACATACACAGTTCCCCTGCGTTGTTCTGTCCCCCCTCCTGCAGATCTTCTCCTGGGTTTTGTATCCTCCGCTCTTCTCCACTCGATACTTTCTCGGCACCAAAACAAGCGACAGAGCATCGAACTAGAACAGCTCATCGGCCATCAGCTCGGCCCGGAATGTCCTGATATCTACCATACTTCTTCATCTGCTCCTCACCAGCGTACCAGTAAACATATTCCTGGAGAACAGACTGCTCCAGCGAGCTCAAGTTCTCCCGTCCTGCCTCTGGGATGTGTGTGTGTGTGTGTGTGTGTGTATGTGTGTGTGTGCGTGTGTGTGTATAACAGGGGCAACCTGAGTCCAAGTTTTAAAGGGAGAAGAGGATGAAACCTTTTGCTTCCCACCCATCTGGTCCGCTGATTGGTCCAGAGGAGTATGAAGGGGCTCCGCCAAGCCCAAGACAAGAGGAAGAACACGTGTTTGGCGATTGGCTGGATCAAAGGCACAAGGCGGAGACAAAGGTGTGTGGTTCGACCAATCAAGTCGGGCTTTTCCGACATTCGTTTTTGTCATAGATCTCGTCCAAGTTTATAGGTTCCAGATTTCTTCCAAAACAAGTAACAGCTACCATCCCCCCTCTCTGTTAAACACTCCCGTCCCTCCCTCCCTCCGTTCCTCACTCCCCTCCATGCAACTCTGCTCCACCACCAATTCTCTGGATTAGGAAAATAGGATATAGTTGAAAGTCAAAAGTGGGAGAGAAGCTTCGAGAATGTTTTCTTTCCCCCGCTTGGCGGTTGAGCAACATTCCCTTCAATTTGCCTGTAGTACACAGGAAAGTCTCAGTAGAAACAGATCGGCAAGGGGTCCATTTTTACACGCTCGGAATTGTGAGGATTGTTTTTTCCCATGGGCAGAAAAAAAAGATCCAGGCACAAGGCATTCCAGGTCGATGCAGTAACAGCGATAGGATTATACTGTGCCTTTGGCTTGATTGCTATTACAAGATACAGAACAATTTTTTTATGAAAGCTGACGAACATCACTGCATGCTTCTGTAATAAGCATTTGAATAATATAATGTGTGCAATTGTAACACAAAACAAATGTGTATTACTTATAGCTGATCTGCAAGCTCACAATGTGTTGTGAGCTTGCAGATCAGCTATTATCAGCATGCAACACCGTTGTGCGACAAAGTATAATGGCCTCAGTGTACCATGCAGGATAACTATGAACATACCGTATCTTTTAAAATGTGTTCTAACTCAAGTGGTCCAGACCCAACTATAAAGACATCAGATGCTCACATAGTTATCGTCAGTAATCCTTATTATAGTTATACTGTAGTTATTGTCGGTATAGTTAGCCTTCATTATCATTAGATATTGTTTACAGGTATCATTATAGTTGTTGTTAGTTACTGATATGGTTATCGTTAGTCATCGTTATACTGTACCTATAGTCTTTATAGTTAGCTATTCACACCAAGCACTAACTGTATAGTTATAAAAAAAAATAACACAGTGTGAAGTGAGGGGCGCTCTAATCATCATACATCATCAGGAATGGTGGTCCCTTATTGGCCAAGGGTTCCCACCGACATACCCAGCCAATTTGCTCAGACATATATGACGTAAATTCATTGTCAATGGCATTTTTGAGGGGTGCCAGCCCATCCTATACACAGGTTTAATGTTTGTTTTGTAAACGCCATTGACAATGAAGGGAAAATGTACGTCATAATGTGCCTCATTATGTCATATTGTCTCTTTATTGTTAATGGCGTTTAATGTTTGTGTTTGCGCCGTTTGTTTTACATCACCATTACATCACCTAATCAACATGAGTTAGACTTTAATATATTAGCACCCCTCACTTCACACAGGTGTGATTTTTAATGTTTGTTCAGACAACACAAACATTAAACAGTATAGGCATAGCTGTTTATAGGAGGGACTAGCACCACTCAAAAATCACACTTGTGTGAAGTGAGGGGCACCTGATGTATTTATATCGACACACATGATGTCACATGACATTTTCTGTTCTAAACAAACATTAAAAGTCCATAAACTTGGCTGCCATATAACGTCATTTCAAAAGCCAGATGTTGGAGAGGCTATAGCCCCAAAAATAAATTCTCAGTCAAGAGGATGGTAGAGACCACCACAACTATAACAAAGACAATGCAGAACGACACAGTGGTCACGCATGATGTGAACAGCCCTATATGCAGTAATTATCATCATTATAGTTATTGATGCCGATGGCCCTTAAAATCGTATGACTTTTCAACTTGACATTTACACTGATCACTGTGGAGTGGACTGTATCGAATTAACGCTCATGATGCGATGTACTTCACCTTCCTGGTTGTGAAACAACTGAGCCAGTGTGTTGTATTGTACTGCTGGCTCTGTACTGGCACCGGATTCTAAAAAGCCCGAACCCACGGGAGGGAGATGTGGGGAACTGGCATGTGGACAGTTGTGCAGCGCTGGGGCCTAAAGAGTGAAACGAGGGAAAGAATGAGTCTTACGGATAAGAGGGAGGCCTGTGGGACATGTCTGTTTCTTTCATCCTCCTCTGAGTTGCATGTACAACAAGCTGCTGGCTCCTTGGACTGTTGGATGCTGCTCTGAAGTCACAGGAGCCTCCGCTGGCCCACAGCCACAGGGAAGAAGAAGAAAGAGAAGAAGGAGGGGGGAAAAAAGACAATTATTTTCTTGTTATTTTCACAGAAAATGTTCTTTTCTGTTGAGAATATGCCACAGAATTTAAATATATTTTAATTATACATTTGTACACACCCATTAATGCAAATCACAAACCTGCACAGTAAAATCTGTAAATTTAGATTGCTGAAATTCTGAGGGGGAACCCTGAAAGAAGAAGAAAGCCTACAATTCTGGAGTTAAATTAAAGCTGCAATCCAGGATTTACTACAGTAAACAAAATGTTATTTGATCGAATCTGCACAATACAGCTATAGTGTATCTACAGTGGTCTCTACTCTACCACTGAGACATTTAGACCCTGGTGTCAGGCAGGACAACTACTGGTTGACAAGCAGTGCTGACTGAAGCTCAAGAGAGCAATATTTCCCCTGTGCTTCCCGGAGTGCTTCTTTGATGAGCGGTAGACATTTTGTCTCTGACGCAGGAGACAGAGGTTCGTATTCCAGATAGGTATGAACATTATGGATTGCAGCTTTAAGAATCAGAACAGACAATTGGACTAACTCCAAAGTCACCATGGTCATATCTCTCGATCTCTCTCTTTCCAATGAGTCAACTCAGTGATGGCTCAAGTCCACAGTGAGAAGAGCAACGCATTGTCTAAAAACACATTTTGTCTAACAAAACAATTCTGTTGAGCACATACAGTAATGTATCGCTCACAGTATGAGGTATTCTTTACTTTACTGGACTATGTCCAACTTCCAATACTTTTACTTCGACTCAACTTTGTTGCCGAACTAAACTTTGCCTTTGACTAACTTTTTTGCCTTTTGGATTCTGTACCTTTGCTTGGATTTCGATTTCATTAAAACTTTTGAAATCTACACTAGCCTCAAAGAATGTCATTACAAGCTGTATAAGCTTCGACTACTTGAAATAGCTGATGCATCGTGTTGTGAGCTTGTAGAATCTACAAGCTCACACTAGACTCTACAATGTAGTTCAAGTTATTTTAATACATTTTAAAAACTAGTACATTTTGAGTACAGTACTTGTAACAGTATTTCTACATTGTATTGGAACTTTTCCTTATAAGTAACGTGTGTGCTTCCTCACTGATTGCTCAACAGGATGGTGTGTTCTGCAACAGTGTACAGTACGTAACTTGTTTTAGTTGCTACTGCACCAGTATGACGACTACACACCCCACGCACCCACCCAGTCTTCAGAAGTCCCAACACAGACGGTTGAGGAACAGTGTACGCCTCTGGTGAATCAGCATTATCTTCCTGGATTACAGGAATATCTGTTGCTTAGCAATGGGAGACAAACACGGCACGCTGCCTGTGACTCTATTACTTTCCTGGCAGTGTCAGGCATCTATCAGGAAGTTTTGGGAACTGTTGACTGAAGTTTTGCTCATTTCAATGACATAACTCATTGAATGGCTCTGGATATTTTCATGTAAATGTTTCACATAAAACGCAAACAGGCAGGCAGTTTTGAAGTGCTGACAACCGTACTGGCTATGCTTTGAGATTTTCAAAGCATTGGATTGTTCATTTAACGGCTTGTTTAATCTCAGTTTAAAATCTCTGATCTCAGACTATATATCAGCTTGGTCAATATATTGGACATTATTTAACTTTTTGAGAGTATTGGTTTTACTTTTGGTACAAATATGTATCAGATGTGTCCTTTTTTAAAACATATTGGTTTAACACCAATACCAATTGTGCAGGAGTTTAACGGAATTATACCTTTAAAGGTTTCATGACATAAATATTTTCTGGGTTTTATTTCAGTATTTTGAGGTTTTATGACCACAATTACACCCCAAAACCTGAACTTTGAACATTCAGTGGATTTTCTGTTGTCTGGTTTTCTCTAGTGTTTGGAAGCCTTTTTGAGCTGCAATGAAAACAGGCAAAACTGTGAAAACAGGGACATCTGCTGGCAAATCCCATTGACATTTACTGATTTGCTGGCTCTTATACATTGGCTCCAAAACTGTGGAATGCACTTCCCATTGCAGTCAGAACTGCAGCATCACTCCCAATCTTCCGCCGTAGCCTGAAAACTCACCTTTTCAGACTCCATCATGGCCCATAGGACTTACCCTAACCCCTTAGATAGCATTTCTGTTGGCTTAGATAGCATTTGACACAGACTTATAGCATGTTATGTAGACAGCACTATAATTGTATTGTATATAGTCATAGCACGCCATAGTACATATGTATAGCATAGTAGTAAATATGTATAGTTGATATGTATAGTGTATGTATAGTTTCATTATATAGATATTCCACTGTTACTTTCTTAGCTTACGCATGTTTCATGATAAATGCTTTTATGTGATGTATTCCCATGCTTTTGTTCTTGCTTAAATGTAAGTCGCTCTGGATTAACAGCGTCTGCTAAATGCCTAAATTGTAATTGTAAATTGTATACATCAAAAACAGCAGGAAAATCAGATCACTTGTTTGAGCCAGAAAACCCCAGACCACAGAAAATCTACTGAACGTTAAAAAGTTCAGTTTTTTGGGGTGCAATTGAGCTAAAATAAATAAAAATAAATTACAAAAACGTTGTTTTAATGTCAAAATCCCTTTAAGATCCTGCATAAATGGTGCTATAGGCACTATAAGACATGCTCCTGACCTTGCCCTAAACACCACACCGCCAGGTGATTCCCTGTGTGCGGTCGGTCGGTCATTCCATCTAAGCATGACACACACATGCCAGAAAGTCAAACATGCCAGAAAAATAAAAAATAAATCTGACATCAGTTATTGTGAATATGCAATGCGAGTTAGTGAACTCCTCTTCAGTGGATGGAATTGTGCACAGCCATGAAGTGCATCTCTGCTGGAAGAGCCTAGCTTTCTGATATGGAACATAATCCATACATATTTATAAGAGCCCGAGATGTGGTTACTGGTGGTTTGCACTGACTATACTGCAGAGAAAGCGCCACAGCTTTCCTCCAAGCCTGCTCCTTCTAAACTCCGATGAGATCACGCAGCCTCAAGAACCAGGCCCATGCCAGAAGACAAAGGGCCCAAAAGCAGGGAACTGAGGCAGAGCTCAGCTGGTGCAGTTCACTACATTTATTGTATTAATAAATCAAGGAACAATGGCTTACGGGACGGAGATGCTGATACAAGCATAGACAGCCAGATAAACAGTCCAAAAGGAGCAAGCGATAATCCACCCAAAGTTCAGGCAGAAAGGGTCAAACAGTCAGAACCTTTGACAGAAACAGAGCTTAATCGCTCCTGCAATGAGCTGTAGGACTAACAAAGGAGCCATAGAGAATGATACAAAGTGTTCAGTGCATCATCTCCATTCACTCCACCAGGCCAATCATTTTAAAACTCAGCAGTTATTTAAGAAATTAAATCACACTCGTGTTGCGGCTTCAACTTGTAACGTCGGCAAAGCGTTTCCGTTTTTTGCTGCTACAATTTCCATTCACCAGCTGTTTAAAAACCCGGAAGAGACCCCTGGTCTAGGCGTTTTTGGACGCGAAATGGTCAATTACCTTCTCTTAATCTTTTAGGGGTTCTAGCTAGGGTTGTCCCGATCGGATCGGGTGATCGGAAATCGGCTCCGATCACAAGATTTTCAAAAGATCGGAATCGGGGAGAAAAGATCAGATTTTTTATTGTCTAATGCAAATCTCAAAGAAAGATGTATAAGCAATGAGATTTTGTAAAAACTGTGTTTATGCTAGTTGTTTTCCTTCTGGTCCCAGTCAGAGATCATCAAACAAAGACTAGTCACACTCAGAGGGGCTGGCCGAAAGAAGAAGAAAAAAAAGAAAAGGGTTGTATAACCTGCCGTTTTTTTCTTCTAATTATTTGTTCGACCCAAAAAAAAGTTTGTTGTCATGATTTGTCACAACTCGAGTTGGCTTTGTATGAGGCTTAAAAGGTCTTTAAATAAATACTTTTTGAAATGTCTATGAGGAAAATGAACGTGGAATTATTTCCTGGCTCCTCATGGGGACGCTCTATAGAAAATATCCTAATGTATGTCACTCTACTCTAGTCTGTTGTGTTGCCTTTCTATTATTGAAAGGCAAAATGTGACTATACTTTTATTAGAATGAAAAAATAAATAAAAATAATGGTGAATTGGTTAATTAGAGTGAATACAGATATACAGCTTATAGAACTGGGGACGGATTTCAGTCGGCCATGGGGAGGAAACCGCTGTATTAAATCTAATCTATTGGTCAGTGGTGGAAGTGGTGGTACATTTTGATGCCAGTACCTTTGTAAATTTGTACTCTTGTAAATTTGCAATACCAAACGTGTACGGTACTTACAGTATAACAGACTATTTCTACAATAGGGTATTGATATTACTTAAGTAAAAAACTAAATATGAGTATTCTATCACTCTATCACTATTCTATCACTCATGGGCCTAGGATGAACCCCCGAGTGCCATCAGGTTTACAACCAGCAGGTGGTGTTGAAAACACACCAGTTAAAACAGAGAAAGAGTGAACACAAAACATGACATCTCAACTTTCAGGTTCCAGGTTATGGAAAAGGTATCTCTGCCAGCTAGTGAATTCTTAACAGAAGGTAAGTTTATTGTTGGATTTATATAAACTCTATTGCCCAAAGGATTGACTGAGGATATTCCATGGAATGTTGTGTTAAAGGGACATTTCACTGCTGGAATAAACTGCAGTCACTCAATGTTAATAGTATTTGTAGTAGATAACAGTAGCAAAATTTGAAATTTTCACCCTATGACCAGAACAATAATGAAGTCTGTGTGTTTGACTAGGGTTTGACTGGATTGCTGAATTCCTACAATGCCCATAATGTAGTGTAGTGCACTTCCCCTCCTTGTGGAGAGGGGGGGCACTTCCCCTCCTTGTGGAGAGGGGGGGATGCTGCATGGAGGTGTGACTTTGTAGTCCAGGAAGGAAGTGAGACCATATTTTCATGACAGGTTTTTGGTCATGAACATGGCGTCATGACTAAAAAAAATATATATATATAAACATATTACACACATGAACACCCCAGGAATCTCGTGTCCTAAACATTAAATTAAGCTCTGGTTGTAAAGGGCTGAAGTTGCCCTTTAAGTATGTGTGGGATTGTTAATTGGTGATGATGTTACACACTCATGTTCATGTCTGGAATGTTCTGGTTAGGGTGGTTAGTGAGTCACACATGCACATGCAGGCCACAGACAATCATTGAGAGTCACTCCCAGTGTGATTGTCTCACACCTGTGAACACAGAAGGTGTGGCGTCTATCAATTTCTTTGGTGAAGATTAAATAAAAAAGGGTAGTGTGCAGGATTCATGAATATTTCTTCATGAATGGTCATGCGTTAAACACACACTAAAGTCAACAAACACAATCTCCACCACATTGTGAAGTTGTTCAAGTTTAAAGGGATAGTTCAGATTTTTTTTTACCTTTTTTTTTAAAACTATCCTGAGCAGCAACCTGTGTCCAGCACTGGGCCAGCATTGAGCTCAACGGAGTCCAAGTGAAAACCCATGGTGTCTATATCTGATGGTGGCACCGGGATCACAATCGACAGCATCTCCTCCACCAAGCGCCTGGAACAACAAGGTGGACAGGTTAGTGCAAGTATTATTAAGCAATATTACACGAGTGTGCTAATGAACGGTAAAGCACACCCTCGAGTGTAATATTGCAATTATACAACAGTTACCCTTTACAAAACCACATTGACTCCATTTTAAAACTAAGATATTCACTAAAAAAACATACTTTTTTAAATGACAGATGTACAGCCACTACGACCACAAATATCCCCAAAAAATCGCTATCCTAGCCACCCAGTCGGCTGCACTCGCTGGGAGAACAGAGAAGCTGATTTTTATGTTTTGATTAGGTGTTCTATTATGCTCGTTTGAAGCACAGCTGGATGGCTGGTTAAAAAAAAATCTGATTGCTTCCTCGAAACAACCTGTTGTATAAATTGTGTTAATATTCAGTTCCGAGTCTATCAGAGCCGAAGAGTTTGATCAATCCTCAAGGGGGCCCGTCCCCCCCCCCCCCCCCGCAGCCCCGCCTCCCCGCACCCCCGCCTCCCCGCACCCCCGTCCCCCCCGTCCCCGTCCCCCCCGCCGCAGCGCGGAAAAAAATAAGTTGTTTTCGCTGGTACTTTTAAAGCAGCTTCTATAGGCCAATGTCCAAGCCAAGGTGAGGACTTTCAGGACTATATTATTATTATTATGAGAGAGAGGGAGAGAGAGAGAGGGAGATATAGAGAGATACGGAGGGAGAGAGAGAGAGAGAGAGATCATAGGCGGCGGGTGCGTTTTACCTTTAGGTAGGCTACAGAATTGCGTTGGGGGGGGACTGTCGCCGCGGATTTATTTATTTCCCAAATGGTCTAAAAATGAGTTCTTTAGCATACTTTTACCAATGAATTAGCCTATACACAGACAGCGACTGATCAGCCTATTTTGGACGATATGGGTCTTTTCTCGAGTCAGTGTGTAGTCTCACTATAGTCTGTGGTTAGGTCTCTTTGGTGAATTATTGATCAGTGTTATTGGGCGCGTTCGGAAATAGCGCACTGAGCCCACTGTGCAATGCAAACTAATAGGCGAGTGTGCTCCGGTGTGGTATTTCCGAACGCGCCCTTTATGTCACGCCTCAAGAACAACTACAAAAGAAACCCGATTAGCACTTTTTAACACCTCTTGGACGGCCGGTGTCTCTCAAGACAGACTGTTGCCTGAGGAACAACAGGGGAGGCGCTGTTTTCCCGAATATTTGACGATGGGATTCTCAGATTGCCGGCGGAGAGGTCCAAAATGTTCGGAATTCCCAGAAAATATGTAATGTAAATGTAAAATGTCCACGAAAATCTTCATGGGGGCCGAAAGGGGCCCTAGGATTCTTCATGGGGGCCATGGCCCCGTGGCCCCCACAGACTCTACGTCGCTGGAGTCTATGACTATAGGTTTTTGTCTTCATGGCTTTTTAACATTACAGATTGAAACTGGGGTATTCTTTGGCTCCAAAACCATTCAGTTTAGTCTTTAGACTGTAAATACTGTTGTCAACAAAGAGTGAGTGCGTGAGTGAGTGAGTGACTGCACTTCACTCTTCTTCTATTCTAGATTCTGTATAGTGTCATCACTACCAACATGAAAATGTATGCATCACTTACTCACTCTGTGAAGCCTTGAATTTATGGACAAAAACAAAAGTCATCCATGAATTCATTTTGGAGGTGAAGTATTCCTGTTAGTATCACCCACTAAATGAATCGGGAAGTATGGTGCACTGTGATTCCTCTACGTTACAGTACCTCATGGCCTCGTTGACATTCCTGTTGTCTTTCACTGAGGTCTCCATCCAGCATGTAAAGCCACAGTCCTGACTGAACCTCTGTATGCTCTCCACTGACACCACTCGCTCCGTCAGGTCACACTGAGACAGAGAAACAGGAGGAGGGAATGAGAGTGAGAGACAAAGTGAGAGAGAAAGCGTAAGGGAAGCGCAGTGAGTGAAAGAGACAGAAGGAGAGTCAGGGAGAGAGTGAGAGAGAGAGGGTTCTTTTGAGGGGTGCAGGATCCTATAGGATATAACATTGTATATTGTTTCTATAGAATAGGATGTAACATTGTATTTGTAGGATAGGATGTAAAAAATATGTTGTTTCCGTTAGGATAGGATGCGACATTGTATTTTGTTTCCATAGAATACTTTGGACGTCACAGGAACGTCGTTCACATAAGTGTTTTGACCCGGACCACATCGCTGATCCACTCTACCTCCTGTCTGAGAGAGACAGAAGTTACATGCAGTTGATGACCCCTGACCCCTGTAGGACATATAGATGACCTCTGTAGGACATATAGATTACCTCTGTAGGACATATTGATGACCCCTGACCCCTGCTATCTCTGTCTACCTTCATTTGATAAGTTTCTCACCAGGTGAACGGTCTGGAAGAAGTGATTTACATTCACAGAAAATGACAGCACTCAAACTGCTGTCCTTTAACCTCTTAAACCCCAGGGGGGTCCAGGGGGAAAATCCGCAACATCGGAGTTGGAACCGGAGACCAATTGGGTCTCCATTGACCCGCTGAGCGCTGTTCAGAGGTTCTGAGCCGCTGCCCCCGCCGGCAGATCAGCTACATATACTGTATGGAGATCTAAGGGTGGCAGCGGGGGCAGTGTCTTGAGTGTACAGGGTTTGATGAGGTCTGGCCATATATGGAGCGTGTCTTGAGTGTACAGGGTTTGATGAGGTCAGATCAACATATGGAATGTCAGAACAGGTCAGCTCCATATATGGAGATCTAAGGGTGGCAGTGGGGGAAGTGTCTTGAGTGTACAGGGTTTGATGAGGTCTGGCCATATATGGAGCGTGTCTTGAGTGTACAGGGTTTGATGAGGTCAGATCAACATATGGAATGTCAGAACAGGTCAGCTCCATATATGGAGATCTAAGGGTGGCAGTGGGGGAAGTGTCTTGAGTGTACAGGGTTTGATGAGGGCCCAGGTAGGACCGGGCCTTCATTTTTGGGCGTGTTCATCGAAGAGGAAGGACGGGTGGGGGAAGGATCAACATATGGAATGTCAGAACAGGTCAGCTCCATATATGGAGATCTAAGGGTTTGAGGTCAGAAGTAGAGTTGCTGGCCAGCTACAAATATGCAGTTCTAGGTGATGATCCAGTATTCTAGACAGTATGTATGGCTATCCAGGGTTTGATGAGGTCAGTGTCGTGATCTTCATATATGGAGATGGCCATACTGTATATGGAGCGTATTGGTTTTTTTAAGGGCATTAGCCCCTCCTATATCCAGCTTGTGTGTGCACAAACGTTGTCCTACACAAACATTAAATTCCCAATGACAATGAATGGACAATTTTACGTCATAGTGTCTGAGCAATTAGACAGTGTCTATTTTACGTCATGATGATGTACGATGATAAGAGCGCCCCTCACTTCACACGGGTGATATTTTTCTCTAATTTCAATTTATCCCGTTTTCTCCCCAAATAACTTGGTATGCCAATTCCTCCCCACACACATTTCCGTGTATTGTCACTGCTGTTGTATCCTCTGCCAGTCAGAAGAGGCCCCCACCAGGAGGATGTAGATGTGTAGAGCCTCCGTCCTACTCCCCCTGGCTGCCCAACACACTCTGCTCACAGGTGCTTGCACCAGCCAGTAGGAGTAGCCTATGTGCGCATTGTGCGGTGACAAATATCACCCTCCCCGCCCGGCTTCTGCCCCCCCCCCCCCCCCCCAAACATGGGCCTAAAATGTGTTCGTATATAGACACTCGTCGAAGCCGGAAGCCTGATGCACCACGGTGGATTCAAACCCCCAGACTCCGCAGTGTTCACCAGCCTTTTTAAATGCTCTGTTCTAGTGCAGCTTTATTTACCTTATTGGCCAGCAGGATGCAGGGGAGGGGCTGTCCGTTGGACAACAGGCTCTTGTTGTCCAGGTCCTGTTTCCAGTGGCGACAGCTTTGGAAGCTGGCTGAGTTGCTGACGTCGAACATCAACACACAACCCGAAGCGCCTTTATAATAGATCCGGTTCATAGAGATGAAACGCTCCTGACCTGAGGAGAGAAAACAGAGTTAAACTAGACACACACACACCACAGGCACACACAACCCTGTAGAATCTAGTAATCAATGATTCAACCTTATGTGTTGTACTGTACCTGCAATGTCCCAAAGCTGCAGTCTGACTTTCTTTGTGTCTGTCCAGAGCAGCAACTTTAAAGTAAACTCCGCTAAAGAGAGAGAGAGACTACTTCTATGAAACATTGCATTTCCCGTCAATCCGTCACCCCCACGATTATGGTCACGCTATAACCGAAACCCTGCATACTAACCATACATGGTTTTTTGACATACTAGATCTGCATATATGGAGCCGGCCAGCAACTGTACATCTGACCTCATTGACACCAGATTAATAGTTTAACTCCTGCTTCTCAACTGTGCCGTATTAAGAAGCTGTTGTTTCAGCGCGACCAGGTCGCTTCTCACCCTTAGGCATCTTACTGTTAATAAAAAAGGTATTTTATTTAACAATTGCAGCGATTAATGTTTTTGCTGAAAATAAACATTTACACACATACTTCATAAACTAGCAGTGGCATCGGAAACAGTCATGCTCACATCAGAGAAGCTTCATAGCAGCAAACGAAATCCTCTCAAAACATGCAAAGGATTACCTCCCATTGTCGTCTTGTAATTCCTGTTGAACTGTCCGTTGACATAGCGGTGCACAAAGGATGATTTCCCAACGTTTACATCTCCTATGATCAGTATTTTGAACTGGTGCTCCGTCATAACCTCTCCGCTCTCCCACTCAGCAACGCAGTTGAACAGCAGCCCAGAGAAAAGGTTCCTCAAAGTAAGACGGCTGACATCAATGACAATGCTTGCAAAGCCAAGTACATGTCATTTCTTTTTCAGTTACTTTTTCCTTTCTTTTAAACAAGGAAGCTATCACTGAAAACACCCAGCTTTTTCTTGTCTGACCCCAAGTGTTGTTATACTACTATCAAGCCCAATTGATCTCCGTCTCCATCCTAAAAGTCTAAAATAAAGTCTTTACGTTGACATAATTGCATTGGCTGCTTGTCTTAAGTCAATTGCTGCTCTGCTGCTGCCAGTTTTGCTTCCAGAAACAAATGTGGACACATAGCATGCCATGCATATCTCTCATGAGCCACACCTTTGTGAAACACAGGTTGCAGTCGTAGACATAAATACGTAGAGACACCGCATCGCTCCAATGAACCAAAGAGGCATCTCTATTGGCTCTTTTCAACTAGAGTGCAGTTGCATAACCTGAAACTGAATCTGTGAAGGTCTGTGAGAGTTTTGTATCATGGGAAGCCGTTTAGGGCTTAACTGAATAGTCAACTTGCACATTATATGCACTTCACTTGCACATATACTTCACGTGCACATACATACATATTGGTACTTCACTTGCACATACATACATACATATAATAGTGGCAGCGGTGGCCGAGTGGATTGCGGAGCGGGCTAGATATCGGAAGGTCGCCAGTTCGAATCAGCGGTCCGACACGTTAAAATTTCCACCGTTGAAGTGCCCTTGGACAAGGCATTGAACCACTACCATGAAATGCTCCATGTGGGCCTGGCTGTAAACAAGTATCTGATGCTTAGTCCAGTTACCCTTGGTAAACTTGATTTACCAGAACGCATTTCTTCTTCTTCTATACTTCACTTGCACATATATGTATATATGTGCAAGTGAAGTATGTATACATACTTCACTTGCACATATATAAATAGTTCATTCGCACATATATTAAATACTTCACTTGTACTGTACATGCATACATACTTCATTCACACATACTGTATACAAATACTTCACTTGTACATACTGTGGGGGCGCTGTTCTCAAACCAAAGAGACACAGAAGCCAAGTTCATAGTTCTAGCCAATATGGCGCATTTTGGTTCACAACAGAGAAAATGGAGCATTCAGGTAAGTGGTTAGCATAGGGAATAGTCTTTCTTTTTCAGGGGGGACAGGCCAGCGAGGATCCAAGGAGGTAAGTGGGTTTACTTAGATTATTTCAATAATCGTAATTTAAGCATCAAATAATAACCCAAATTATTAATTTCTTTCTAGGATGGATCGTCAACAGGTACTGTAAGTGAGGGGGGGTTCCTTCCTCAGACTGTACAGGTCAGGTAAGATATGTGTATGGTCCAAGGTTGCATTCATCTAATTTCTGGTTTATGTATGCGTGTGCGTGCTACTGTATGTATTCTCATATATCTCATGTTTCACCTATCTCACTACTTTTTAGTAAGTAAATCTTGGAACTAAATCGATCGCATTTGTATTTATTTTTCCTTTTCACAGCTGGTCTATAACAACCCTATAATTTTCATTACACCATAAGCCTGAAAATCAGCTATTTTATATCATCCACAATTCTTCTGACTATAGTTTATTACAGCATATGAACAGTGTTTGTCGCTTAATCCAGACAGATTTCAATGACCATATTCCAGTGGTTTTCAACCAGTGGTTTGGAGACCACCAGTGGCCCTTGAGGGGGTTCCAGGTGGTCCCCAGCTAAATGATGGAGAGATGGTAACCATTCTTATTAGATCATTAACTCTTGAGAGCGTATTAAACCAAATGGACCCTGATGGGTCCATTTGATTTCATTTTACACTAGTCTACACAAAAACAATTGTTATTTTGATCAACGTTTCTCTGTTATTTCTCCTATGGTACCATATCAATACAGCATGGAATTGTGGACAAAATCTTATCCAACTACAACAAAATATTCTTTAGTTTTAGGTCTGTGAGTAAAAATCTCTTCAAATGGTGGTCTGTGGCTTAAATGCTGAATAAATAATGGGGCCTTGATATGAAAAGGGTTGAAAACCAAAATATCTGTTTTATTTCTGTGAACGTCACAGAACAATTTCTCTCAGCATGCAATGACAGAACAGGATATTGATCAATACAAACAAGCCAAACAGCCAACAACCAAACCTATCTAAACAATATATTATATGCATAATACTATAACTGTATTTCAGGCCAGATGGGTATCAGGTATCAAAGGTCAGGCATAAGGAATGAAAAAATAGTCCCCAAAAATATAAAACTTCAATGGTGGATTCGAAAGTCTATGTTACTTGGCTTCAGACCAAGCAACGTATAATTTGTGGCCCATTCATCTGGCATCTTTAGGTTTGCACTGTGTCACAGTCAGGGCAGCGCTCACTCTCTGCTGCCCCTTCACACTTGCTTATAACATAGACATGGCCTTTATGGCATCTGTACCAATGGTCAGGTTTCATCTGTATGGCTGAGACAATCACCTTACTGGGTTGAAGCATGTCCTCCAGACTCTCCAATGCCCGTTTTACTTTAGTGTGTTGAATCATCAGTGTGTTGTCATCCTGAATCTTAAGTGCCTGTTTCACTTTGTCTTTAGGACTTGGAACTTCTTTGACTAACAAGTTGAAACGGATGTTGCGGTCAGCAGAGAGGATCAGCTTCTTCAGCTCATGCTGTAGATCCCAGACCTGCTGGTCAGTGAATTTCTGCCTCAGATCGAGTAGCCACATCACAAACTTCTTAAGTCTCCCCTCAAAACGGAGTGCTTGGTTACCAGACATTTGCTCCTTTTGGATCCTTTTGAGCATTTCAACTTTCTCAAGGAAGGCCATCTTGTTTTCCAGGACAGACATGTCCTTCATCACGAGACGGGAAGCGCTCAGTTCCACTGTGATGTTCATGTAGTCACTGTTTTGAAGCCCCCTCATCATCCATTGGTTCTTCAGGGTCTTCTTCTTCTCTGCAATCTCTGTTTGGCACCCACTGAGCTTCGCCTTTACTTTCTCGATCTCAGTCAGAATGCTCTTGATTTGGGTTCCATAGCGGAGGTTATTTCGAATTGGAGTTTGACACTCAGGGCAGTCCTTTAGTCTTATGGCCACCTGCTTCCCTTCATTGTCACCCATCCCCATGTGTGAGTCAATGGCTGTTGATTCAATGATGTGTCCACAGTCTTCTAATTGAACGTACAAATCGGTGCCAATGATAGTTGCATCACAGATGCGACATCCGTTTGGACATTTCTCTCCACAGATGCCTATGCAGGCATGGCCACAGTCAAGGATCTTGTCACAGGGCTGGACACAAGGTGGACGATCGCATGGCTCATGGCAAGGCTTACTGCACCTCTGGTGAGGGCACTGCCAAGCACAGGGCTTAGTGCAAGGTGTGCACGGATGTCCACATGGGTGCTTGCAGTTACTGTGGATGCAGCGGTTCTCACAAGGCCTGCGACAGGCAGCGCAATCAGAATCGCATAGACCCTGGCACTTATGGGAGCAGATCAGAAGACGTTGGCACCGTTGGGCACAAGGGGAGTGGTAGCGTCCCTGGTGGCAACTGTGGCAACTACCAGTACAAGCATGCCCACATTTGAGCATCTCCTGGCATGGCTCCTGACATGCAACCGTCTCTGGGTCTTGGTGGCAAGGAACCAACTGATTATGCCCACATTGGAGCATCTTCTGGCATGGCCCCTGACATGCAAACCTCTTTGGGTCCTGGTGGCAAGGAACCATTTGTTTGTGCTGGCACTCTGGTATGGTCTTTTCAACCATTACTGTGCACTTATTGGGGCATGGTAGGTAGCACACGAGTGGGCACTTGTGATTCAAATCACAGAGAAATCTTGTACATTTCTCAGGACACTGGTACTCCTTATGCTCAGGGTCACGAGGATGGCAGTACAATGTGCAACGGTGGCCACATTCCAAACTGAAATCACAAACTAGTGTGCAGCCTCCCTCGGGAGCTTGTTTAAAATCTTCAGCACAGGAGGCCTCAACCTGATGGTCTGGATGATTGCGACAGCGGAGGGTGAGGGCGGTCCCAATCTCGCCCTTCTCCCGCAAGGTACCGAAGATGTCTGCCCACAGCTTGACTCTGCCCAGCATTTCGCTGTTGCAGATGCAGTAGAGAGCTTTCTTGGCCCGCGACAAGGCCACACAAACGCGGTTGGGGATGCTCAAGAAGCCAACCTTACCCTCTGCATTGCTGCGGACCAGAGATAACAGGATGATATCATTCTCTTCCCCTTGGTACTTGTCCACAGTCTTTACATTAACCCCTGCAAAGGACTTGGAGGGCATGAGTTTTCCCAAACAGAGAAGCTGGGCTGTGTAGGTGGTGAGGATGGTAATCTGCTGCGGTTTGTAGTCCTGTAAGAGAAGGTAGCGGCACAGGGCAACTACAAACATGGCCTCATGCGGGTTCTGGTGACTCTTTCCATCTCTCATGTTTTCTTCTGGGTAAGTGTGCTCCAAAAAGAATAGATTGGTTTTAAGGCCCTGCAAAGCAATCATTTGTAAGATTTATTTGTCATATTCAGTGTATGGAATTATCTTATATTCAGAATATCTAAATGGGGGGACAGGTTAAATGATGCATTTTGAAACAGTTTTCTAAAAAACCTAATATTTGTCATATCGAACTGGAAAAACATGATTTTAAAAGGGTTCCCGGTTATAAACCTTACATGTATATGCCTTTATAATTTCCTTGAGCCTTCTATAACTAAAAATATTTTATTTATTTCATAATATACCGTAAATCCTCCAATAAACTCCTCCTTTCTATTAATTACCGGGCCCCTATTAATCACCGGGAATGGCGTTGAATTAAGTAATAAATCCCGGCCTCCTTTTATGAGCCGGGGTTTTTTGTGTTGTTTTTTCCCCAAGTGCCGTATCTGTTACTTTCGCTGCTCTGGCTGGCTGTGCCTGTCACGTCAGCGTCCACTGTCCAGATGCCGTGGCCGCGGTGCTCGGCTCACACACAATACAACAACAAAGTTAACTTCGGGAGAGAGCCCCACAGATCTGCCCTTCATGCAACGAACGTTGGTTCTATAAACGGCAGATCGATGAGCGCATGGGGGGTTTTGCAGCTCCATGCACGTTGTGGATGTCTCATTTTATGGAACGAACGTACCACCGGTATGCTGTTAGCTTGTTGCTAACAGGACCCTGTTAGCAACAAGTCTCTCTCTCTCTCGCGCGTGCGCGTTAGAGAGAGACGCTCTCTCTACACGTCTCTCTCTCTCTCTCTCTCTCTCTCTCTCTCCCCCTCCCTCCCGTTGAAGCACTGCAGTGTTGCACTGTTCTGATTTGATATTACCGGTATATATATCTTATAGCTGCCTCCTTTCAATAAAAGCCCGGTATCGGGATCGGTTGAGACAAATAATAGCCCGGGTTCCTAAAAGAGGATTTACGGTAAATAGTTTTCTATTTTTTACTCAAGGGGCCCGTCGCAAGTTAATGATGTAATTTTTTGTCCATGTGTGGTGTGCTAACTAAAAAAACAACTTAATACGTCTTAAGGTAGGCATCAAAATAATAGTAGTAGTACAAGTATGCAGTGCTGGGGAGCTGAAATGCCGTGGGAAGGTAGTGGAGATGAAAATGAAACACACCGTGATGTCTTCGTGGGCCATGACAGAGGGGTGGTTATCCAGCTCAGGGTAGATGTGTGGAGTCAGGAGGCACGCAATGTTTGGCTTCATGCGATGCTGCAGGCATACAAAGACCAACATGAACGGAATGCAAACGCATACTGTCAGTGTTGAAAAAGTTACAAAAAAACCCCGGTAATAAATTACAGTTACTTTAAGTAAGTTAGTTACTTTAGTTACTTTCCAACACACTGCATACTGTACACACACCTAAACATGGCACAATTCTAAAGTAACACATACAGTTATGCATTGCCTTCAACTGCATGATTTAAAGCTTCCCCATATTATTATTAAATGTTTCATGCATAAATGAACGTCAATGACAGTTTTTCTGATTTGTGAAACAAAGCACACACCTGGCTGTTGAGTCTAACGTAGGGTAGGTTCATTCTGATCAGCCTCTCAAACATGGACACCTCCAGGTCGTAATTCCTTCCCAGATCATATACTGTAGCACTGGGCCGCAGCTGAGAAGACAGTATAGGAGATAATATAGGTCGGAGATCACTGTGAAGTTGCATGCACACAGCAACCGCTGCCATCTCCATTATAAAAATAAAAAAAAAAGAACAGCAGCTGCTGCCTCATGTGAGGGCGTGAATTGTTATTTGACATTTTACTTAGGTAAATAAAACGATCTTACAAAAGTGTATGTGTGTGTGTGTAGTGGCTGCTAGAGCGACTCAATGCGTGATAGACCCTCAATGCAGTCACAGTCACCACACAACACTCGTGTCGAGCAGCTTACAATGCAGTACTGGTGGGATTACAATTACAAAAAAAAAGTCAAAATGCCTTGTTTGTGCAGACAGTCCGGATACTACTTTTTATTTTTATTCTTGCAATGAAATTATTACTAAAGCCAGTTTTCATTATCTATTCCATGTCTGCTTCACATCGGGCTGAACAACGCCCCTAAACTGTGCATATATATATATGCCAATATACCATGGCAGGTTAGTGACACTGACGTGTGGGTTTAACAGACAGTGACAGTGGTGCTTCCTGACCTGCTGGTGGTCTCCGATGAGGATGAGGTGCTCACAGGCTGCACTCAGCGCAGTGATAGTGTGGGCCTCCAGCACCTGTGCAGCCTCTTCTACAATCACCAGCCGTGGCTGCACTTCCTGGATCAGATTACGGAACTTGGCCGCTCCCGTTGTTGTCATGCCAATGACCTAATGGGCAGATAGATTTTTCCATTTTTAACTCTGTCTCTAATGAACATAATACTACTATTACATTACATAGATTTCAACTAGTATTATAGTGTACCTTGGCTCTCGTCAGGACATAGATACGTTCATTGCGTTGTACATCATCTAGTCGATCCACCACACGCTGATAGGCCTCTGCAGGCCGCAAGGCTTTGCTACGCAGTTCCATCCTGTAGCGTGCAACCCACAACCTATAGACAATTTAAGCATTTAGCGGACGCTCTCATCCAGACCGGTCACATACATCAGATGCAGAGAGACAGGGTTTCAGACAGGGTAGTGCCTCAGTGAACTAGGATCATAGGTAAACCAAGAACCTAGCATCAGTCTAAAATACACTATAAAAATAATAATCTGCACGTTGAAACAATAGCAGGAGACCAGGTAAACAATGAGCCTAGCATCTGTCTAATATGCTACAGTATCTAAATTCAACATTGTGGCCAAGAAGACAACAAAAACCTAAGTAACAAAAACATGATCGTCAAATCTAGACATTAGCATGAAACGAGCAGGAAGGAGGTACGGGGAGAGTGAAGTGCTAAGGGGTGGAGGGTGAGGTGGAGTCTGAAGAGGTACACAGACAGTATGGATGTATGAAACAATAGTAGGCCTATGAGCTGGATAAATGGACTAAGACTAATAGGTGGACAATGACAATGACAGTGTCATGGTTTTATTGTTTACTGGCTATGTAGTCTTGCGTGGCCAGACTGTTGCCTCTGTAGTTCCGGACTCTATATACTGTAGCATTCGGAGATTGTGGGATAGTTGTCTGGCTACGTGAGTCTACTGGTTATGCAATACCCGTTGTACCTGCTGCCAGGGTAGGCTGTGCAGTACCCGCAGGCATATACTGTATACTGTAGGCCTACTTGGGAACGATAAAAGTTATAGGGTTAGAAAGGGAGCCGTACCGATAGAGTCTCCATCTGTCTGGCCGACTGAGGAGCCAAACATCCAAAACGTCTTTCTCCTCTGCTTCGGTCATGTCCGAGCCCCGGTCCAGCTCTTTCCTGATTCTGTCCCTCATTTGTCTCCTCTGCTGTCGTTGCTTCTACAGTATGTAAGCAAACAGGTGCATGGCAAGGTTTTACTTTGAACCCACATTAATGACATTGGCTCAAAAATGTTTTATCACCGTGTGATGGACAATAACGTTTTCCATTTAAAAAATGTAATCTTTCTTCTGCACTGTAATTTCATTATCTTCCTATTTTACACTATGCTAGTAGAGCCTTAATCCTACCTGATTCATTGTGTACTTTTGGGTAACATAATAACATAATATGCTATTATTATTGGTCAAATGTGCGATGTTTATGTAAGGTATATGGCACCGCTTGTTTTCTCTCACCTCCCAGCCCTGATCGCTTGGCTCTGCCTGTCGTTCAGTATCGTCAATTTTCAAAGCCAGCATTTGCACTTCAAGTGCTGCCATCATGCTTCTCTCCATCGCCTCGTCCCGCTCGCTTCTGGTTGTGTGGACGTCTTCAAGGATTCGTTCCGACTGGATCCAATGGGCCTCCTCCATGATTTCAATCATCTCCTCATCCTCCATTGTAGCTCGCTCTGCAGCTTAAATGAACAATACAATAAAATACAACTATTAAGATTACTCTTCAAATTCAAATCTGTTTTCAGATCTGCCTTTACAATGTATTTCGAAGAAACACCTTGCCTTTAGCTTAACCCATTCAAACCAGATGTGTGTCAATATATAACTTGGCTTTTAAAAAATAGAACATATTCAAGCTCATAGCGCGCCACTTTGTTCCGTGCTATGAGCTTGTATATCTCCTATTTTAGATTTTATATATATATATATATATATAAAAAGCAAATCTTTGAACATATGTTAAAGTCTGCGGCCAAATACATAAATTACAATTTTAGGTGGTCCTTGACATGACAATGTTTGAGAACCACTGGAAAGTGGTAGTTTTCAGAAAACTGTTAGAAAACATATTTGTAGAATCTGCCTCTTCATGGGTAAAAGCAGGGGTGCCCAAAAGGTACATTGCGATCTACCAGTAGATCACATAGGCTGTGCAAGTAGACCACATGACATGCTCCTAAAATATATAATATAATAAAAACTATTTTTGGCATCTGTCACTTGAATTACGGCGACTTGATTGATTAACTTTGATTTGATTGATTTTCAGCAATGGATAATATTTTTTGGGGTGGGTATCTTGTTGAGTTGCGGTTAAAAAGTAGTTCTCGAGTCAAAAAAGTGTGGGCACCACTGGCTTAAAGGGAAACTTTGACTGTTCTGATGCGAGGAGTTAACTTGTTGTAACATACAACAGATTGTGGACTATAAGGTAGGCTCCACTTTAAAACCTCACCTCCATTTACAATGGCCTCCTCTGTCGCCCTCTGCTGGAAAACAGTGGAATCAATGCCCAACCACTCCATTATGGCAGAGGGATTCTTCTTCTTCTCACCACCGCCCTCAAACCCATTCTGATTCTAAGGAGGAGGGACATTACACAAACAGTTAATGGCAAGCCATGTTATTTCCTGACAAGACAATTGTTTTGGCCAAAGTAGATGTGGCCTGTTTAATATCCCAATACGCATTAGCAGTTGTGTTCTTTTTTTCTTTTTAATATATTTTTTATCCCACGATTTTGTAACCCATTTTTCACCCCTGTGTCAATCATCTAATGTGATCCTGGGCTCTACACACCCTCCACCAACCTAGTCCCCATATATGGGGGACAAGGGGAGAGCAACGGACTTGAACCCATGCTTCCTTCATGCCTGAGTGTCCAAGTTGCTCCTTTACACCTGACAGGTGGGAGTTTCCCCCCTGTCAGGTGGCAGGGGGTTTCCCCCCTGCCCGCATTACTCACAGGTACAGTTGAGCGACGCAGGCTGATCCAATGTTCCCTTGACATGAATGTCTGTAGGAAAGCCTCTTGGAGGATTCCTTTCAGACTGCAGCCCAGCTCCACCACCAGAGGCCTTATCTCATTTTTCACCTTATCCAGCTCCTCGAAGATCTGAAAGAATACAAAGACCCTCGGTGCACAGAAGCAGTGGTTCTCAAAGTTCCAGGGGGTCCCCAGAAAAATGAGTTCATACATCATCAAAATACAATTTAACTGTATTATATGCTTCTATTATTCAAAAATAGACGATCTACAAGCTCACGAGTCGCATCTTGGCACGTTGTGAGCTTGTAGATTGGACAGATTTTCGTTTTTGCCTAGGTGGCCCAGCCGTCATTCAATCAGGATAGAGATGGGCCTTCCGCCAATCATGATCGAGCGGGGGCGGGCCTTGGTGTGCGTGCTGATGGCCTGTTGCGTGTCCGCCAACTGTAGTGCGTGCATGTGCATATGCCAGGGCGGACCAGGTTTTTTTTTCAAAATACTGAATGCTCCTTTAATTGTCATACCAATAAATAGGAACTTAAAATATACTGCATTAGTGCTATTGAAGCAGGCCAGAACACAATTTATGAACTGGGAAATGTATTTGTGAACTGGGTTCACGTTCATTTTAATGACCAGTGTTAACTGGTCGGATGGGTGGGCCGCGAAAGCTGTCAAGATTTTCAAGTGGATACTGATCAAGAGAATGTTGAGAACCACTCATTTAGTTATGTTAAATAATTATCAAATAGGTTAATAATTTTCTCACACCATCTCACCTCTTTTTTTGCAGAACGGAGGTAGCTCGGCACGTCTCGGGTCAGCTCCCTAAGATTGAATTCCATCAGTGCTTCACTGTCGCTCCCACCTCCTACTCTTACAATGCCCCTTGGCAGAAACTTCAGGATACCTGTGTCACAGATAGAGGCGGTAAAGTCAATTATTTATATAGCGAGCGCCTTATCAAAACAAATATTAGAAGGCGTAAATATCACATTAAAATAGCGAAACAAGTGTGAATTTAGCAGCTTTTTAAACGCATCAGTTCTGACTCGTAGACCTGATTTTGGCAACGTTTCTTTAAAGAAACAACTTTCTTTAAAGTAACAACTACAGAAAGCCCCTTACAATATGCAAGAGAATGGAATGCAGGCTGCTAATGACTGGAGTCATTTCTTGTTTTTACATAATGGTTCAGCTAGGGCTAGATTAGAAACCTCAGAAACCAGTTCCAACCAGTGATATCATTGGTAGACAATAGACATTGTTAGCCATTTTAACATCCCATCCCTAAAAGCTCATGACAAAGATAATTTTTGTCTTGCATTGTAGAAGATTTCTTCCGTAACGGCCCTCGATCAGTGCTGTCACACATCCATTAATAAGTGCAAGTAGAATTTAATGTAGTTGTAATTCAGGACGTGGACAGTGAAAAACGTACCCTCAAGGAACTGATCCAGGGCGTGGTTAGTGTAACACACCACCAGCAATGGGGAACCACTGCTCCAGAGATACACATTGGTCAACAGAGCCTGAGCAATCTTCAGGCCCACATAGGTCTTTCCTGGAGACACAAGATGCGTTAGTGTCGTGATAATAATACCGGTAATAATAACTTTATTTGTATTTGTATATTTAAAAACAAGTTTACTAAGTGCTTCACATACAATACACAAACAGGCAATTCAAATCAACAATGGAAATTAATAAAATACAAAATAATGAAAGACAAGAAACTGGAACTGTTCATTCAAACTCATTAAAAGCCTTTATATAATAGTGGGTTTTTTAAAGTTTTTCAAAAGTGGACACTGAAGTGGTCTGTCTTAGTTCCAGAGGAAGTTGGTTCCACAGCAGTGGCGCCCTAGCAGCAAAGGCTCTGCCACCTTGCGTCACAAGCTTTGTGTTGGGGGGGGGGGGGGGGGGGGGTCGAGTAAAACTTTGTCTGCTGATCTGAGGTTACGGGAAGGTATGTGCGGGGACAAGAGGTCAGAAATATATGCAGGTGCTAGTCCATTTAGTGATTTAAAAACAAACAAGTTAATCTGTACATGACTGGTAACCAATGCAGTGAGGCGAGAACAGGAGTAAGTAATATGGTCATATCTCCTGGTTTTTGTAAGAACTCTAGCTGCTGTGTTTTGAACTAGTTGAAGGCGATTGATGGATTTTTTTGGGAGTCCAGAAAAAAGAGAATTGCAGTAGTCCAGATGGTTTGTGACAAAGAAATGATCTGATTTTTGCAATATTCCTGATTTGGTAGATGGCTGTTTTCGTGATGTTAGTGAAGTGCTTTGAGAAGTTTAGATCAGAATCAAATAAAACTTCCATATTTCTAGCCTCAGGGGAGCACTGTAAGCCATGTACATTTAAAAGCTGGATTTGGTTATCTCTGTGGGATGATGACAAGACATGTAACAGGAAGCACAAGAACACTACTACTACACATTTTAAATACAAGTTACACATTTGAAACATACTGTAGTGTACAGTACATTACATTGGGCTTCAGCATTCAATGATTGAAATAAATGGCTTTGTAAGTGCTTAGATAGTATTTGTGAATGTCAATGAGAAGCAACCATTGTAATTGCACTGACAGCAGTACAAAATGTTTTATAGCATCCATCTAGATTTACATTATCGTTGGAGTTTAAATTTCAGCGGAGCCAATGTAGCTATTAAACAAAAGCTCTTGTTGATTCTTTTCATAGGTTAGATAAATTATTTAGAAAAAACGAATATAGTAAAAAGCAATGTGGCAAGTTGTGACTTAAACCCTGTATACTTGGTCTCACAACAGCGAGAAAAACAAGAGAAAAAAACCTGTTTCATTTTCACCGATAATGAAGAAAGGCTAATTAATTTGAACCTTTGAGAACACCCTGCCCTGCCCTGCCCTACCAGTGCCAGGAGGTCCCTGTATGATGGCCAGTTCCTTGGTGAGGGCCAGCTTGAGGGCACTCATCTGAGACTCATCCAGTCCAAGCTCCTCCATTGTGGGCCAGGCCTCTGGCTTCAGCAAGCTGAACATCCGCGGCCGAATGCTGCTGCGGTGCTCAGGGGGAACAATGGCTGACAGGTTGTATGTACTACTCATCTTCAGATAGGCTGGGGGGAGCACATGAGTGTTGCAGTCCACGATGTTCCTATAAAGGTGTTAAGAGATTGTTTATAGATTATACTATATTATATTATATTCACCATAATTCATTATTTGTCATGAAACAAGACTACAAGGTCAATAGCAAGAATAACTATAAACCATAACTATAAATATTCTGTTAAATGTCTGACTCAAGTGGATGTCAGTGTCCACGCTATCACTATCACGAGTGGTGGATCATAATATCATTGTTGGGATAGTTTTCAGTGATTTGATGAATGATGGAAACACTGACAGCCAAATAACATCCATCTCAATTTAGAGAGTGTCAACTTAAGTTCAACATGTTTACACAACGTTAGTGTGGATGCATCATTATCGTTAGTTATCATTATAGTTATCATTCATGGTGTGTACAGCCCTTAAGACCTGGGGCTCCAATTTCGTCGCCGCCTTTACCCGCAACACGGCCCGCAATTCAGCCGCTGCCCGAAAATTACGAATATAGGAGCTTTCTCTGTCCCTTAATGGTATTTTCGTCCAGTGTCACCAGCTATCTTTTTTGCCGACACCGGTATTTGCGTGTAGAGGTGTGGTCATGGGCGTGCTGGCACGCTTATGCCATAATTGCTATTTTGGTCAAACACATTTGGGAAAGCGATTTTAAAAGCACCTTTTTGGGAAAGCATTTTAAAAGCACCCGTAAACTGTATGCCAAATTAGTTTGGTAAAGAGCAGTGCGCACTGCGCCTCAATGGAGATGTCCACGTAGTGCAGACTGGTCATCTCTCCTTATTCTCCTATGCATGCATCTCTTTGTAATTTTCATATAATCAGCAGAAGTGAGTGCCTGCCACTTCCTTGTGTTTATATAATTGTATAGTCAAAGATGTTATTTGTGCCAGCCATGAGTGCGGCGTGCGCGATTCCATTTGCTCATTCAGTTCATCACCAAGCAGCAAATGGGGTTAAATCGATGTCTAAATCCGAACTTTCCGAACTTTCCTTTTCGCTTCATACCGTTCCGTAGAGACGGCCTACACGCACGATCTATATACCAAATGAAAGCCCTAATTTCCTAGTTTACATAGAACTTTGAAAAAAAAAAAAAAACGGTACGAGGGGGGGAGGGGGTGCAGCACAAGTGAGACTTCAAGGCAGCAACGGGCTTAGACTATGAAGCAATATAGCACTAACGGGCAACGCATAAGGGATCTCTTAAAGGCAATGGCACGTGGACTGGTGATTCGTTTAATTAATGTAACCACACCTATGCATAATATAACGGGTAACGGAGGTGTTTTAGGGATTTAGACAGGTAACCAAAAGACTAACTTTAGTGGGGGAACACCCCTTCCCCACTGCTAAATCCCAAAACAGAAGAATAGACGAAATTGGAGCCCCTAGTGTCATCATAGTGCTCAACTGGCGCAGTCAAGACAATAACTAACCAGCAGTGTTATAAGTTGCATGCAGGCTCTAACACAATATTGTGTAAGCACTTCATTCCCAAGTATTGATCTGCTGTGACTGTGCCATTCCTGTTGGGGTGTCACAGTCAGGGTGACGAGCCAACAATATGCAAGTTTGATTACGAATGACAGCTATACACTGTCAAATTATACCTCTCACACATGTGTGTCACAGTGCCCAGTGCCCAAGTATAATGCAGTTCAACTTTTATTTAGGGATGCTAATTTAGTACTTTTTTTCCTTCTCTGACCGATATCTGACTCTCATTATCAAACATTGATAGTCTAAATGAAACAAACTATTTAAAATTGACACACCTGTGACAATCGGGATTCGGTAGCATATCGAAATCGGCCATAAAATGCCATATCGGTCTCAAAATAATCCTGATTATTTTAACAGCCCTGTCCATAAATTGCCCTGTACGCCTACAGTATGTCAGGAACACATGCTCACATACCTCTGGAAGGGCAGGTGGGCCTCCTCTTGCTCCTGCAAGCCTTGTAGCACATAACGGTAGGCCTCAAAGAAGGCGGTTGTCTCCACCATCACGAAGCGGTCCGTCTGTAGGATCAGGCCATTTTTGTTAGTATCTCGGTGAGTACACAGTTTTGGACAATTTTTCCCAGGGCGAAACATTGGCTTGCACCGGTACTGCATGTTATTAGTGGCCATTAAACACACTTTACAGTTCCAGACCATGTCACCTGTATTGTCCCCAACTTGTCTCTGCTCTCCTCAGTGAAGATAAGCTGGACCCTGCCTTTCCGCAGGTCTTTGGGCTCACGATCTGACACCGTGGCGTACAGGAAGGTTTTAAAGTTATCACACGACAGACAGACCAGGGAACCATGGATTAGTCTCTTAGAGTTCTCCCATCGCACACCCTGTTGGGAAAGTGTGTGTGTGTGTGTGTGTGTGTGTGCGTGCGTGCAGCGTGTATGCGTGTGTGTGGTAGATGGAGTGTTATTAGTTATTTGGTTTTATTACGAATGGAAAATATACAATACATTTGCCGAACAAAATCGAGGATTTACTGCAGACCAGAATGATACAGTCAGTATTATTGCTGTTATCTATCCAATATGAAAGCATATGAAGAAAACACAGAAATCGACACAGATACTGACCTTAAAAGGCTGAGGGTCAAATTGAACAACGTAGGCTACGCCCGCCCGCGTACACTTTGGCTCCGCCAGACTGGTGTCACGATACACTGTGATGTCATCAGAGCGCATCCTCCTCGGCGGGCTGTCATTGGCCATTTGTATCTGGAGTAGTTCCTGGATCCCCTCACGAAGCGGTCGCACAAAGTCCTCTCTCAGCAGCCGGAAGTGAGTGTCGAGGTACAGGTGGTTGCTGGTGTAGGGCTGAGAAGTGAGATTGGGTCTAAGGAATGGCCTCTGTTCCCCGTGTATCTCCTCAGGTGTGGGGTAGATAGGCACGTTCCTGAAGTTCCCCTGCTCTTCTCCACCTTGGATAGGAGGCATGGCAAAAATGGCCATAGTTTTAATGATCATATAACAAGACCAAACTACTGAGATGTTACCCGCCGTGAAGGAGTATAACCGTATAAATATTAATAATGTCCTTCACCATACATACATTTAGAGTCGCTCTCCCCTGGTCTCTTAAGGCGGCTGACCAGGTCCTGGATCTCCACCAACTTCTCATCCGTCTCCGGGAGGACATCCATTCCAGATACCTTGAGGTCCCTGATGGAGTTTCGAAGCACCATGACCAGCATGGAACTGTTAGGGAATGTTTTGAGCACCTGGAAAATGGAAATGAGTGAATGGGAATAAATGCATGTATTTTATTAGCACAGAGTAGTAGCAATAACTGAGAACAAATTCAGGACGGGCATTTCATCAAAGCAAACTTTTCTTGATCGTTTTTGAATGGAGGTGAGTCATGACGCGATCTTAGTTTTAGAAAATGGCTTCTCTGCTGTTGTGTTCATTTACCTCCAAGACAACAGCCAGGATGTTGTCCAAATGGTGTGTGTACTGTTTCCTGAGGCCAGACTCTGAAGCCATTTGCGCCACATGATGTGGCAGTGTGAGGCGGAGGAATTCGGAGTCTTTCACCATGACGGCCAGGTGTCGCCGGGTGCCCCTCACTCCCCCTGCCTGGAAGGCCTTGCATAGGACCGAGCAGAGGAGTTGGACAAAGTCTTGACCCATGTCTTTCTCGTTTAGCAGGGCTTGCAGAGTGGCGATAGAGGACAGGGTGATGGCCACCTCGGATGGATTCTTTTCCGATAGCTTCTGTAATATTTTGAAGGCATTTCGAAGACCACCATCCCTCCTCTTAGCAGAACTTGAAGCCCCCTCATTCCTGTTGTGTCTTCCAGGTGCATCACCATCTTTTCTCCTACCACCACCGCTGCTGCTGCTTCCTGCTCTCTCCGCACCACTGCCTCCTCTTCCCCCAGAACCCGCTGCATCCCTACCTCCAGATGCACCACTGCCTCCTCTTCCCCCAGACCCCGCTGCATCCCTACCTCCAGATGCACCTCTCCCTTCGGCTGCATCCATACCTCCAAATGCACCTCTCCCTCCCACTGAACCTCTCCCTACAGCTGAACCTCTCCCTCCAACTGAACCTCTCCCTACAGCTGAACCTCTCCCTCCAACTGAACCTCTCTCTCCAACTGAACCTCTCTCTCCAACTGAACCTCTCCCTCCAACTGAACCTCTCTCTCCAACTGAACCTCTCCCTACAGCTGCACCTCTCCCTCCAGCTGAACCTCTCCCTCCAGCTGAACCTCTCCCTCCAACTGAACCTCTCTCTCCAACTGAACCTCTCCCTACAGCTGCACCTCTCCCTCCAGCTGAACCTCTCCCTCCAGCTGAACCTCTCCCTCCAGCTGAACCTCTCCCTACAGCTGCACCTCTCCCTCCAGCTGAACCTCTCCCTACAGATGCACCTCTCCCTCCAGATGCACCTCTACCTCCAGATGCACCTCTCCCTCCAGCTGAACCTCTCCCTCCAACTGAACCTCTCTCTCCAACTGAACTTCTCTCTCCAACTGAACCTCTCCCTACAGCTGCACCTCTCCCTCCAGCTGAACCTCTCCCTACAGCTGCACCTCTCCCTACAGATGCACCTCTCCCTACAGCTGAACCTCTCCCTCCAGCTGAACCTCTCCCTACAGATGCACCTCTCCCTCCAGATGCACCTCTCCCTACAGATGCACCTCTCCCTCCAGATGAACCTCTCCCTACAGATGCACCTCTCCCTACAGATGCACCTCTCCCTCCAGATGCACCTCTCCCTACAGATGCACCTCTCCCTCCAGATGAACCTCTCCCTCCAGATGAACCTCTCCCTACAGATGCACCTCTCCCTCCAGATGAACCTCTCCCTCCAGATGCACCTCTCCCTCCAGATGAACCTCTCCCTCCAGATGCACCTCTCCCTACAGATGCACCTCTCCCTACAGCTGAACCTCTCCCTCCAGATGAACCTCTCCCTACAGCTGAACCTCTAACTCCAACTGCACCTCTACCTCCAACTACAGCTCTTCCACCGAAGCCATTACCTGAAAAAAGAAAAATTATAATAAAATAATAACAACAACAACAATAATAATAATACGCTGGTGAGACAATAGCCAAATTGGCTACCCGCTTTGAATGCTATCAACTGACGTGGCTAATTTGTACACTATAACGGTTGAGGAATAAGTATTGCAAAATCTGTCTCAAGTGATTCAAAGTGACATTTATTACACGTATACGCCAATGTTAATTGACAGATGTGCTCATGGCAGGATCTTCAAGGAACATAACATGAGAAAGCAGGACACAAGTATTATATTGTCCCAGTTCAACCCACCCAGAGAGAGAGAGTGAGAGAGAGACAGAGAATGAGACAGAGAGAGAGAGAGTATCTCTCTACTCTCTCTCTCTGAGAGACAGGCAAAGAGGTGAGGGGGAGAATGAAAAGAGAGGAAGAAGAATGCAGGGAGGACCCAACGCTATCTGTGTGCGAAGACCTTGACAAGTTTCCCAGAGTCAGAGAGAAAACATTAACATAATTAATTGCACAGAATAATGATCAACCTTTATATGAAAGAAATGCTAAATCTTAGTGATTATAATTGGTTGAAGACATGCACAGAACCAACACAAAGTAGACAGGCCCTCGAATAGCCATTCTGGGGTCAACATGACTTGATCTCAAGGGGCCCTGTAGGTGCTATATGAAACAAACACAGTAGTAAGATGGAAATTCTCTGTCACAACCCATAATCTGTCACAACCCATAATCACCAGTGTAGGTTACTCATCAAGACCATGCAATGGAGCAAGTAGGCTGTACCTGAGCCTACTTGGAAACACAAAATTACTGCCACCGAAGCGAAAACATCATGAAACTGACTTACGTGGCCAGTTAAGACTGAGGTTAAGGTTAGGGGACTTACGTGCCCGGTTAAGACTGAGGTTAGCCTGGGTTAGATTTAGGGTTAGGGTTCGTAATAATAGTCGGACAACGCGACCAACTCCACGTCGAACAGCATCGCCGCTCCAGTAAAGCCTACTGACTGTCTGACATTAAATGGTCTTGATAAGTAACCTACTGTGATATAATAACACTCAAATCTGCTATATTGGGACTGGACTGGAGGTCAGGTCATTTTGTTTACCACAGTGATATTAATCACATCTTTTGTGTGCGTTTTTCATACTCCACCTTGGTGAGCACATTACCTACTGTTTTTCCTAACCCTAACTCAAGGATGGACTGACAGTAGTCTTAAATTGATTGGGTCTTTTTGTGTGCAATTATGCAAACTACTCTCACATTTTAGAACAGTATATTGTTGATTGAAAAGAACACCAAACAGTTATTATGTTTGTTTTGTAGCATACAAAAACTCCTGTTCATCTGAAACCCATTGAATTTAGTAGTTTGGGAGATGTTTATCTCGTCAACTTCTGAATTATGTTCCATTGTTGATTGTAGTTTCACAGGGAGTTCTACAATAATAATAATAATAAGGGTAATAATAATAGTAACTAAAACTGCACTCTTAAATTTAAATACTAAAGTCGGGTTATAACTGGCTGTCAATGGTGACGTAATTACGATATGTTTCAATATTGTTTAGCTAACAGGTAACGTATGTAAGTTGAAAAGTACTATACTGGGGTCGGCTGACAATCTTGCCCTGTGCCCAGCCAGATCTAGAATGACATGGTCAATGTGGTCTGGGTACCGGTATGTTATGTTAGTATAACATACGCAGACCAATGGTATCGAGTGGTTCAATTATCCACCGTTGAAAACAGCAGATCTACAAGCCAAGATGTTATAGTACACATTGTAAGCTTGATAAGCTTTTTTTACACAAATAATCAAATCGTCATATTGGGCTGAATTAAATTTGACTTGGACAATTCTAACTGAGGTTCAGCCCTGATTTTGCCCTTTGCTCTTACATCTTGTAGGTCTCTCCTCTTCCATATGCCTCTCTGGGTGGGTGGATGTCTTTGAAATGTAGGATGGTCACATGGCATGTGCTGTGTGGGAAAGAGAGGACAATGAAACTCAACATTTAAACATCTAAACCAAAACCAAAATCAACAAAACCTAAATGACACTGTTGCAAAGAAAAAAGTCTCAGAGGCACTTGTCCGTCGGGCAAGTACAAGTCATTCCCACACAAAAGTAAATTGTCCATTATAAACTTTGCGCTTATAGAAAATATTAATGTTGCATCCAAATGATAACTGCAGTGGTGCTGGTGACTGTTACTTTGAAAACCAGAATGAGTGCAACTGCTAATTGTAAAAAGGTTGCATTGTTTGGATAGAATGAAGCTTGCTCTTGCCCGTCGAGCAACCATGTGAATAGAGATGAATGATTGGTTTCATTAGGCGATACATGGACTGTGATTAATTTGATTAACGATGAGGATATATAATCAGCACACAGCCCCTTCATTATCTGTGTAACATATGCTGTAATATGAACAGGTTATGGTGGTATTCATAACATATGTATTAATAACAATGAACACCTCGCTGTCCGAAGGACTCAGGGTTGTCAAAGTGATACACCAATAGAAACACAAACACAAACTGTGTGATAAAAAGCTGAAATGTGATAAATGTGAATATGAACTGCAATAAAATGAAGCATAAGAATCAATTAAATCAATCAATTCAACAATCATTGACAAAATTGACAACTGCCTCTGGCCCCATTTAGACTGCAGTCACAGCCCGACCTTTCACACTGCTGTTTGCAAGTGCCAAGTGACCATGCAGATCCGATCTGTGTGTTCAGACGGTCAGCCAAATCTAGCCTGAATCAGAACTGTGCCACATCCAGAATGGAATCTGATTTGTTTACAATAAGTCTAAACGCAAACAAGTCACATGGAATCCGATTTAGATCAGGTTGTTGCATTAGATCTCCTGAAATCACATTTGAATCAGATTTGAAACCACCTATGAATGTGGCTCAAGTCACATTGGAAAACATCAGATTCCATGTGACTTTGTATGTGACAAACAAATCAGATTCCAATCTGGATGTGGCACAGATCTGATTGAGGCTAGATTTGTCTGCCAGTGTAAATGGGGTCTTAATACCAAACCTTTCATGGTCAGTGCAATGAAGGCTGTTAATTGCAACAGGGGCAAATATATTACTGTATGTTTGGAGCCAACAGGAGATTGAAGGAGCAGATTAAAGGGAAGGTTAAACAGACTGTGGTAGCCATGGCCATGCAGTGGCACGTCATTTGGCAATAATATCTATCTGGCCCCGCAAATCGTACGGTCAAATAGAATAAATAATCTACCACCAACCTAGTATACGTTTTACTTTTTAGCCATGCCGAGCGTGAATGACAGGCACACAGACGACCATAAAATCAGGCATGATCTAGCCTCGGTCCCACGCTTACTTATCTGCCCAGGGTGGACATGATCAGGGTGCACTACTGTGGCACCTGAAATCAATCAGGTTATAATGTGGACAGAAAGATAGTGAATTAGACTTTCATTGATGAAACTGGCCGAGTAGGATTTGCATAGTTCTATTTTCATTCTTAATGTTAATGCCCCATCTGTCAGTCTCTTTCCTCGTAGACTTTAGGATGAAAATATTTGTCATGTTTAAAACAACGCTGCGTTTCCTTTGCATTAAACACTGCCCGTTTCTCAACTCTCTCCATATTAGCCAAATGGTGGCTTAATTACCGCCTGTTTTACTCTATCGCTACATTTACATTGTAAACGTGTACATAAACATTCAGATTTCAAATATAAAGTACTCACCACGTGGGCCATGGTTTTAGAAATGTGCTGGAACAGCGATTAGAATTGCTGCATTCCGCGTTGTTTAATAAAAGGCATTTTTATCCGAGCTGGGTTTTTTTGCCATTGGCTTTCAACTACGCGCTCCTATTGGTCGGGAGGAGTGTGGCACTCTGAAACACTGGGTGTGCTCGATATTGTCCGCTGACCGCACTGCCAATACAGACTAATAGGCGAGTACGCTCCCGGTGTGAAACTGTGATTTTCCGAACGCACCCCGCTTGAGAAAAGTAGCCGGGGCGCTCGGATAAAAATGCCTTTTATTAAACAACGCGGAATGCAGCAATGCTAATCGCTGTTCCACGAAATTCCTAACACCCGTGGCACATGTGGCGAGGACTTTATATTTGAAATCTGAATTTTTATGTGCACGTTTTCATTGTAAATGTAGCGATCGCGTAAAACTGGCTTCAGTTGCGTCATGACTGTCATAATTATGACATAAAACGTAGGCCGCCTATACAAATAAATAAATACAAATGTTCAGGTCTATCTCCATATAAGAGACCTTGAACAAGCAATGACCTCATATGAATTAAAGAGCACTTGTTCTCATATTAAAAAAGGAGTATGTCTGTGTTGGGCAGATTTTTTAACTTTTAATTAATGTCCTCGTGTGAGATCCAAGTATTAAAAAATGATTAGATATTAGATAGATTAGATATAGGCCTATAAGGCCCTATAACCATTTGTATGCATGCACATGTAACATTATTACACATACAGTTCTATCAAACACATCTTTAGGCTATTCATGTTTAATTTTGACACAATAGTTCATTCTTAAAGGCAGGGTGACAGATCATTTTAAATGTTGTAAATTCAGATATTGGTGGAAAACAGCCTACAAAACACTCAATGCTGGACCAGAGCTGGTCTATATAGCCTAATTAGGGACAGTATAGGATAATCAGCTCATTTCGCAGATGTAAGGCTGGGACCGAGGCTGGGATCTCTCAGTCCCTTCATTACTATATAGCCGTGACGTTTTTCATTGCTCTCTTCACTTCTTAAAATTTAACTGATGCTGCAGGCTAGTGAATGCCTAGCCCTATATTGCCTACAAATAAAAACAAATTGAAGCCACTCACCTTAATAACCAGTAGGCATGGCTATGTGAATATCAGTCAGTAAGATTCGTGACAAGAAAAACGAACCGTTAGATCCTCATGTGTTCATTAAGATCATAATATAACCCGTGTCCCCTCAGCAACTGCCAGGCTACGCCCTCTTGGGTTAGTTTCGTTTCTTAGCCTACAAGGTAAAATAAGTCTGAACTGAAGAGTGGCTTGAGACATCTTGTTAATGTAGATGAGTCACTCATATCTGGCTTGCTTAAGACATTGTGGCTTGCTTGAGACATCTTGTTAATGTAGATGAGTCACTCATCTGGCTTGCTTGAGACATTGTGGCTTGCTTGAGACATCTTGTTGTGATTTGGCACTAGGCCTATGTGAAATGGCCAGGATGTTGCCCATTTGTTGGTTGTTTGATGGTTTATTAATTGACCTGTAGCCTAGTGTTTAACACATTTTTATTATTATTCTTTTGAATAAAATTCCATTTAGTTTTAGTCACATTTTATTCACCTGAAATGTTTTAGTGTTAGTCTAGTTTTAGTCGACTAAATCTAGTTGGATGGATGGATGGATGAATGAAAGGTTCAGTTATCAAATCATGTGCTATATTGAAATTGGCTTAATATAGACGGGCGGGCAGATGGTCCACGTCGTCATGCTCATGCAGCTGAAGGTCTATAATCTATATATGGACCGGTACATGTGTTTGGAAATGGGCTGTGAACTTCAATAATGATAGACACCTCCGTCTCATTGTTCTGCCTACTGGGACCTTGCCAGATGCACCTGACTCACTGTCCTGTGTGGTTGACTACTAACATGAAGATACATAACTACGGACACTGACCAGGGAGAGACCACAGACGTAAGGACAAAGGCTGGTTGAGCTATTGTACAACATCACAGTGACATGAGCTCCATTAGTTGCCATGAGATGCAGGACGAGTATAGAATGCATCACTGGACTCCATGGATCAGCACACGCGATGGGAACATTGGCAACCAATCACAATGTGAGGTCGGAATTGTCACAGACGACATAGAGGCTTTTTCCCCACAGCTGTGGCGCTTGGTCAGTCGAATCTGACTTTCTTGACAGCCACCTATCTGACCGCCAAATGATAAAGGACCCACAGAGATATGTGTATAATAATATAGTACAATCAATCCAGGAAAATCTTCATGGCATGTGATTGTGCATGTCTTTGTCCCTTTATGCCCTATACGGATATTCCCAAACTCTCTGAAGTTGATTGGTTGATGTCACTATGACATCATAACATCATACTGATGTCTTTGGCCATAATATATGGAGCTTGCATGACTTCCAAGCAAGCTTTAAATCAGACCGCAAGCTACCCGTCATAACACAGGATAAAGTTCTAGTATTCAGTTGTAGCGCACGCAGGTCACAACAATGAAACCTATTGCGCTAAAGGGCCATGAGAGGGCCATCACTCAAATCAAATACAACAGAGAAGGAGATCTGCTCTTCTCTGTTGCAAAAGATTCAGTAGTCAATGTGTGGTACTCTGCCAACGGAGAGCGACTCGGCACATACAATGGACACACTGGTGCCGTGTGGTGTGTTGACTGTAACTGGAACACTACGAAGGTGATGACGGGGTCGGCTGACAACAGCTGTCAATTGTGGGACTGCGAGACCGGCAAACAGCTGGAGTTGTTCAAAACCAGCACGGTGGTCAGGACGTGCGGTTTCGATTTCAGTGGAAACGTCATCATGTTCTCCACGGACAGACAGATGGGCTACGAGTCTTACCTCAACTTCTTCGACATCAGAGACCAGAAGCAGGTCAAGGACAACAAACCCTACCTGTCGATACCTTGCACTGGCGATCTTGGACTCACAAAGTCCAAGATCACCAGTGCTGTGTGGGGACCACCTCTGTCCAGTGATGAGTTTGTCATCACTGGACACGAGAACGGAGAGATCAACCAGTTCAGTGCCAAATCTGGACAGCTCCTGAAATCAGCAAAGGAAACGGAACACACCAAACAGATCAACGACCTGCAGTCATCTGTGGACCTCACCATGGTCATCAGTGCATCCAAGGACAACACCGCCAAGCTGTTTGACTCCACATCTCTCGAGCGCATCAGGACTTTCAAGACAGACAGGCCTGTCAACTCTGCAGCAATCTCCCCCACAATGGATCATGTGGTGATGGGTGGTGGACAAGACGCCAGCGAGGTGACCACAACCTCCTCAAGAATTGGCAAGTTTGAGGCTAGGTTCTTCCATGCGGCAAGTGAGGAGGAATTCGGTAGGGTCAAAGGTCATTTTGGTCCAATCAACTGTGTAGCATTCCACCCTGAAGGCAAGAGTTACAGCAGTGGAGGAGAAGACGGTTATATAAGGAGTCACTACTTTGACCCACAGTACTTTGCCTTGCAGTTGGACGCATAACATAGAAATCTCTCTGTGGAGTTTGCATGTTCTCCCCGTGTCCCTAGGGTAGGTACCCTCACAAAAACATGCAGTAATCCTGGTGTCTAAACTGCATGCCTCCCCCTGGCCAGCCGGGGCGCCTGATGGAGGGGAAAGGAACTGGTTGGAATAACGTGTTCCTTCCACGCGCTACGTCCAACCAGGGAAACTCCCCCCGTCAGGTGTAAAGGAGCAACTTGGACACTCAGGCATGAAGGAAGCATGAGTTCAAGTCCGTTGCTCTCCCCAGGTTGGCAGAGGGTGTGTAGAGCCCAGGATCACATTAGATAATTGACACAGGGGTGAAAAAATGGGTTACAAAATCGTGGGATAAAAATTATAAGAAAAAAAAAGAAATCTCTCCATAGCACAATCTGCCATCAGTCTAGTTCAGCGATTCTCAAACTAAGTGGGGTCGCGGGAAGGTGCCATTGGGGTCACGTGTTAAAAAATCACACTTGTGTGAGGTGATCGTGGCGCCCACTGTGGCTGCCACATTCATTGCAGATTCACTGCCGCTATTTACGGGTGCATATCTTTGATCCGACGTCCTAACAGTCTGACACCCTACCCCAGGTCCTAACCCTAACCACATGCGGAAGCCACGAGTGAGTCTTAACCGGCTACGTATGTCGGAGCCACGGGTGAGTCGTAAACCGGCCACGTATGTTGGACTATTGGTACACCAGACTATCCGTATTCCCCGATATATATGTTATGAGACATGAATGCAGTGTGTTATTGTATAAAACGAAATTAGTCAACTATTGACTTGTCTGCCATATGATGTCATTTCAAAAGCCATGCATTGGAGGAGCTAGTTCCCCTCAACAATAACATCTGGGATGTTATTGTTGAGGGCCCAAGGGGTCGGCCCGGTTCCCAGCGAGCCTTCCCACGTCCGAAACGGTTGGCACATAAACTGATTTAGCAGTTTACGATTTACTCAGGAATTAGGGGGGGTATTAAAGTTTGAGAAACCCTGTTCTAGTCCCACTGGTTATATCCAGTTGTCCATAACTGCCAATCCGTCTGATATGCCCATATACTAGACGTGCATATCACTGAGGAGTGAGGACTCGAGGGACTGGTGAAGTGCCCATATACTAGACGTGCATATCACTGAGGAGTGAGGACTCGAGGGACTGGCGAGTGGGACGTTGAAGATCAGCGGATCCCCGACTCTCTCAAGCCCGATTGGTCAGACAAATCAGACATTATAAATATATCATAATACTGTTTGGGCCATGGCTCAGTGGTCCAGGCACCTTGGCTGGTAGTCCAGACGGTTTGGCAGTGTGCCACGGGTTCAACTCCCGATCCCGATGGCCTTCACTGCATGTATTCCCCCCATCTCTCTCCCCATTTCCTGTCAGCCTACTGTCTGTCCCAACATAAAAAAATATAAAAATTAAAGGTGAAAGCCACAAAAAAACATTAAAAAAAAATACAGTACTCTGATAATGGGTACTGCACTACAGTACTCTGTAATACAGTACTCTGACAGGTACAGTACTGCACGGCTTTGCTGATTGGTGTGTCTCCTTTTGGCCATATATGGTTGGTGCTGATGTCCAACTGCTGACAACACATGATGCGTAAAAGAAAGCTCAGCTTAAAACCGGATTTCATATAGTGCAACAGCATAATCGAGCTCTGACTGCATCTGTGGAATCAAGAATAAACACACAGCTTCTAAACAATACAGAAAGGGGAATCACTAGAGAACGGAGGACAGACCACCTTTAGGCAACCAATATTTTCCTGGATCATAAGGGTGGACATTTTTGGCTATGTTCTCACCTCTGACTATACTCACTACAACATGGTAACATTAAA
The DNA here is from genome assembly GCF_964188405.1 of Protomyctophum parallelum. NCBI lineage: Eukaryota > Metazoa > Chordata > Actinopteri > Myctophiformes > Myctophidae > Protomyctophum > Protomyctophum parallelum. The sequence continues at coordinate 37,645,013 of NC_139705.1, forward strand.
GAATTATGTCAACCAGCAATGGTTCAACTTTGAGAGCAACCCTGGACCCATGGCGAAGAAATACAACGTGGCAAAGCAGATAGCTGTAGGTGGAAGCAGTGGATGGTGTGCAGGTTTTCTTTTTCGGAAGGTTGGCAAAGTTGTGGTTTCAGCTGTGGGAGGAGGCATTCTGCTGTTACAGATAGCCAACCATAGCGGTTATGTCCAAATAAACTGGAATAAAATGGAGAAGGATGTCAATAAAGCATGCCCTGAGCTAGACTCCTTTGCTGACCAGTCCATTGCGCTTGTGAAGGAAAATGCAACAGTCACCAGTGCGTTCATAGGAGGCTTCCTGCTTGGCCTGGCATCATAGAAGATCTGAAATGATGTCTGTATGTTCTAAAATCAGTGCATTATGGCTGTTGGTTGCAAGAACAGCATAGACTATTGACATCATAGCTTTGACCATACAATTAGAACCCATGCTGTAAGTAATGTGACGTCCATAGCCTTGGCTGCCACATGATGTCATTTCTGAAAGTCAGACGACGTTGGAGAGGCTACTGCATGCCACTCAAAAGAATTCACCCACCCTTGGCGGAGATGTGTGTTTCAGAACCACACAGTGGCCTTTTTACAAATCCTTCCAGAATGAGATTTTATTGCCAAACGAGCAAGACATGACTCTTTGACTGGTCTAAGAATAAATTAAAAAAACACCAACTTTCAAAAAGGCATACGTATGCCTACAGACTAGTAACTGTACTCATGCATGGCTTTACCTACAGCCAAGACTCTCTTTTAGAGCAGTGGTTCTCAACGTGTGGTTTGGGACCCCCAGGAAGCAGTCCCCTTATGATTTTGGAGGGGTCCCGAGATGAGAGCGAAGTGACAATTTAAGTAACCTTTTTAATATCTAAGAAAAGAGAAACAAAAAGACCATTACTACATCAAAAGTAATCAACAAACTGGCCTGGGCCATAGCTCAGTGGTCCAGGCACCTTGGCTGGTAATCCAGTCTGGCAGTGTGCCCTCCATAAAATATATAAAATAAAGGTGAAAACCACAAAAAAACATTTAAAAAAAAAGTAATCAACAAACTATACAAAAACAATGGCCAAAGTGTCAAATAGAAGGTATGCGAAGCGGGAACACCTACTGAGTGGCAAAAAACTACTTTCTGGCCTTGACAGCCCATACAGTACATCCAAAAGAGAAAAGTCCTATCTGATTGCATTAAACGACTTTATACGACGTTAAACTCACTTTTCCACTCGATATGCCACTCACTTTATGCATGTGCATACCCTCTGGTGAACATTTTGAAAGTAGACGATTTACAGGCAAGCTGTTGTGAGCTGGTAGTGCGCTATGTTCACAATATAAAGTTTAATGTTCTTGTAGAGCAATGATTCTCAACCTTTTTAATTTCAAAGACGGACCCCCATTTGATACCCTTTTTGAGGGGTGCTACTGCGCTAGACCCTCCAACGTCTGGCTTTTGGGATTACGTCATGGCAGCCAAGTCTATATGGCTTTTTTAGAGCACTTTAAACAGAGTACACACCAAGTCTATGGACTTTTAATGTTTAGAGCACTTTAAACAAACAGAGTGACTGCAGCTAAGTCTATGGACTGTTTAGAGCAAACTTTTTTTTATCTTTGGGACCCGTAAAACACTAATTAATATAACTCAGTGTACAAATTAAATCAAATGGACTCGGATAAGGGTTAATTTGGTTCCAACTAACAGATAAAATAAACATCTGGAGCATTATACAAAGAGAGTTGCGAGCCCCTGCTTTTGTCCATAAAAGGGACACAGACATAATAACTGGGTGAGGCATGCATTTCCAACTTGCATCGTTCCAAGTAGGCCAATGCCCAAAGGGCACCGCTCTAGTTTTATATACCTGCCTAACTGTGTTTACATTAAACTTGATGACTCAGATATCATAATAAAATAACTATGGTAGCCGTAGGACGACGTTTGCAGTCAGATTGCTTGCTCTCTCTGTCAAGGGCAAAGCTCAAAAGCTGCCATATAATCTGTATCTTTCTTTTTTTTTTCAGTGCAAGAAATTAAACTTCCCTCCTTATCTACATGAATGAACAGCAGGTTCATTCATATCCTCTGCAGCCCGAGCCTTTCACCTACCCTCCCACATCAAAGAGAGGAAGTGCATATCATCACTGTCAGGCAGAAACCCAGAAACCTGTGTCTCTCCATATGTAATCTTTTCCGCCCCATAAATTACTGTCCTATTTTGTAGCATAGCTAATAGCTATAAGCCCATCATGGCATGTTGTGCCACAATGTTGTGAGCTTGTAGATTCTATTCTCACTATGTTTGAGAATAGTTTTGCCTACAATGGCGTGCCCAAAATTGAATAAATAAAAATAAATCATGAAGCGTAGTCACTTTGGTAGTTTCTCTTTCCTGTAAATCATGTCAACACAGCTCATGAGGATTAGTGAATGAGGTTAATGAGATAATAGCAGTGATCTGAACCAGGATTTACAGTTGAGTTTTAGAACCAAAAAGGCTTAATAGAACGTCTACACTTTACACAGTAAAGTATGCATACAAATATAATTTCAATCAATTGCTTATATTATATTTTATCTGTACAGTGCCCCCCAGAACTCAAAGATGCATTATGGGATAGAACAATTCAGTAAATTTTCAAGATTTGACAAAAATAGCAGATCTACAAGCTTGTGCCACAAATATCTGCTTTTGAATAGCTAGAAAATACGGTTAAAGTGGTTACATTTGACACTATATTGACACATTTTGATGGGCACCCCCTGGAACCCCTGGGGATCCCCGGACACCTTTTTGAGAACCAAAGCAGTTAACCATAAAGAAAATGTGTCTCCTCTCCTCTCCTCTCCTCTCCTCTCCTCTCCTCTCCTCTCCTCTCCTCTCCTCTCCTCTCCTCTCCTCTCCTCTCCTCTCCTCTCCTCTCCTCTCCTCTCCTCTCCTCTCCTCTCCTCTCCTCTCCTCTCCTCTCCTCTCCTCTCCTCTCCTCTCTCGCATACTTTATTTGACTCCCTGTGACTCCCTGTGACTATAAATTAAGTTATTCCAGAAGTTTGATGTCCAGGTTCATCACAAAGAATCATGATGATCAAGGAACAGTGCAGCTCTGTGACTTATTTTTAACAGCTTATTGAACAACAATGGAGCTCCATGACTTCTGAGCTACATTCATGAGGTGTTGGAGACCGTGTAAGTAGCAGGACGTAGGAGAAATGCAATTTGACTGTTTTGGTGTTTGATTAGGATATATATATATATATATATATATATATATATATATATATATATCAATCACACACACACACACACACACACACACACACACACACACACACACACACACACACACACACACACACACACACACACACAGTATATAACATGTTACATCACAGTCTAGTAGTCTACTAAAGAGATAACAACTTAAAGGAGCATAACAAAGCCTTCTGTTGAAACGGGAGGAAATATGTATCTTACATTTTACTTACATTTGTTTGATACTGATTTGTTTACAACTCAGTACAAAATATGTTCCATTATTTTCACCTACAATAGTATATCCGGCAGTTACTGCAGAATGCTTTCCAGCTTTTAAAAGAGCAGGCCAAGCATGGGACATTAGATCGTAGTCTCTCTGCTCTCCCTTGCTTTCATGAATATTAATCTCATGGTCACTGGCAGTCAACTTTGCATTCAGCATTTTGCTGCAGGCCTGGCTGGCAGTACGGCAGCACCTTGCGACCAAACCAGTTCAATAGACCTTACATCACCTAAACAGCAGTCAATAAAACCAGGGAACCACAGTATAATGTATTCATAGCTCTCAGAATTACAGGTCATAGCCTATATATTAGTTCAAGTTTTTATGTAAATACAATAATAATACAAACTAGAAAAAGTGCCCTTCTGGGCACAGGTCTCCACTCTCCACCAGGTTATCCACAGATCCGTGCAGTTAGAGGTAAAAACACTTTTGGGCCAGTTATAGCGCCACCTTGAGGCTGAGTTGAAATTGTTCATGTGGCATTTCGTCCTCGGCCTAGTGGGAATGTGCGTGCACAATTTCAGGGAAATCACGCGATGTGTTCATGATTTGCAGCATTTTGTTTGAAACTGAGCACTCCTGTGAAGTTTGGAAGCCAATCTTAACCAATCAGGATGGAGTCTGAGAAATCTGAAAGACCCGTTTCGTTGAATGGCTCTAGAGAGACTGTGTACTAATTTGCGTGATGTTTGGACAAAATCTGTAGGTGTACTGTGAAAAAACTTGTTTTGCACAAAGCGGCCTCCTGGTGGCGCTATAACAGGCCGTTCTGGAAAGTTTGGGGCAGAGGTTCATGGTTGGCATCCAGGGAGTGTGTGTGCAAAATTTGGCATCGACCGGGTTAACGGTGGCTGAGATTAGCTGGTCACGGACGGACGGACACACGGACACACGGATGGACGGACGGAGTGCAAAACATACTCTCCCCATGCCTTCGGCTGGTGGAGACAATAATTAATACATAGGGGGTTCAGAGCTATTGTTCTGTTGTAAGCTGGCTGCCCTTATGGCAACCCCCCCCCCCCCCACCTGCCATTATACATGTGTGCTTATGACAAGCCCCCCCCCCACCAACATTATGCTTGCCTTATACAAAAGAGGTGTAAGTGCAACATCTAGTGGACGAATGGTGTCAGGAATATTTGCAGCTGCAGTGTGAGTTTGTTGGAGTTTGCAGTTGCACCAAGGAGCTGTACCATTTACTATAACAACAACCATCATCATTATCATCATCATCATCATCAAGTTTTTCTGCAGGTCAGGCCTGAACCACAAACCGTCCTCTCACCAACATCATTATTATAGTTTTTGCCCAACTTTCCGGATTTGTGAGGACAGAAACATTGGCTTGTGATTGGCCGATCACCCCATAGCGATGATTTGATTGGCTGAGCAAAGTAGCCTACATATTGACGCCAAAAGTGATTGGCCGAATAACATTTGTGATGATTTGATCGGCTGAGCACGGAATGTGATGTATGATGATGAAAACATCACACGAGTGTGACTTATTTAAATTTTTTAAAGATATTTTGGGTCTTTTTGCCTTTATTGATAGATCACAGTAGTCTGATAGGAAACGGGGAGAGAGAGAAGGGTTAACCTCGTGTCAATAAGCTTTCCACCTCGGAGGAATGCCTGGTCTGTGTTCCAAAATCGCTGTGTGAACCGGTCTGGAGCGGATGGTAAAATACGTCATGTTGTAGTCAATGATTTGTAGTCATCTGGCAGGAAACCACAAGGTGGAATCAGAAGTACCCAAAATAAGTCCCCACAATCATAATTTTTAGGGCCTACCCAATAAAATAGAATGTCCCTGTGGGTCAACAAAGGTATACAGACGCTAAATCATCTCTGGAATGTACACTCACATTTGTATTAAAAAAAATCAATGATTGTATTGGGTTGCCCTAAAAGTATGATCGCGGGAAGTATTTTGGGTACTTCTGATTCCGCCTTGTGGTTTCCTGCCAGATGACTACAAATCATTGACTACAACATTACAAAAGTTACCATCCGCTCCCGACCAGATCATAAACCCGAAATGCAATGCTGCCCAGGCTAGAGAAGGGGAGTGACACACATCAAAGGTCATCGGGAGTCGAACCCGCGACGCGCTGTCAGGCAAGGGCAGTGGTGGAAGAAGTGCTCAGAAGTAAAAGTCGGGCAAACAACATTTCAATTGAGTAAAAGCACAAAAAAAAAATCAAAATAGGGCGAGGCCTACTGTACATGCCTACTGACTAGTAATGCATTAATGTGTTCCTTACTTTAATGTTGATGCTGGAAAAGATGGGGCTGTATGATTACTTCATGTGCTGCTGGGTAGCTTAACTTAACTTAACACTAAATAATATGTTTTTGTATTAAATCTGCAAAGTAACACTGACTAACAACTAAAGCTATCAAATAACTGCAGTGGAAGATTTGCCTGATATGTATAGTGACATTTATACATAAAATAAATCATAAAAAAGTATCCTACTTGGCTATGTTCCACCACTGGTAAGAAGGTAACTACCGACCGGTTCACACAGCGATTTTATAACACAGACACGGCATTCCTCCGAGGTGGAAGGCTTGGTGCCACGAGGTTACCCCTTCTCTCTCTCCCCGTTTCCTATCAGACTACTGTGATCTATCAATAAAGGCAAAAAGACCCAAAATATCTAAATAAATAAAAATCACACTCGTGTGATGTTTTCATCATCATACATCACATTCCGTGCTCAGCTGATCAAAGGGTAGTACCATGTGCCACAACATTGATATTGTGTGAAACCACAGCTTGGACCCCCATGCATGCACAACATGGCTCCAATGATCTATGTTTAGCACAGTAATACCCTCCTGTGCCAACTGCCAAGTCTGTAGCCAGCTCTTGGCAGCACGTCAGACTTCTAGTAACAACATCTCAGTCACATAGTCACTAAATATCCTACACTAAAGTGGGGTCTGGGGACCCCCAGGGGTCCTTCAGGGGGGTTTAGGAACACAATGGAAACAAGCCCTCTGTACCTCAGTACTTAATTAGTATGGGTGTCTTGACATGAAACCGTTTGAGAACCACTGTCCTACACAATGAAAACCTCGCCATCAATTTAACTCTGAGAGTGTAAGATGGACCTTATTACACTCTCTTGACACACTTAGGACTTGTGTGTGTGGGGTAGCATGTGTACAGTACAGTGTGATTATGTCTTATTGCTAACAGATATTGGGATCCTGTGGAAATGTTCACACAGGCTGTAAAAATGTTAAGAACAATAACTATCTATGATAGTGATTGATAATTATTATAATAGATAATTATTGATAATAGCCTAGATCGGAAAAGTAACTGCAATTACAATGCACACACTTGAATGAGGATCCGACTCTGTCTTGACTCAGTCTCAGACCAAGGGAATCGGGACTCTTCCCCCACCAAGTCCACTCGAGTCGAGTTACTACAATACAATGAATGGATAAGAGCTGTCAGGTGTCTTGTATTGGAGTAGCTGATGCGTCTGCCTGCTCTCGCAGTGTTTTCTGGTCTCAGTCTCAACTCGGACTGTACCTCTCAAACTCTGTCTTGACTTGGACTCCCCCCCCTCCCTCAGACTTGACTTAGACTCATTTTAGGTGGACTCGACTATAACACATGGTGAGACTCCTCACTCTCAGGTGAAAAGAAACAGCTTGTGACTTCATGTGTATCGGAGGAGACACATGCTGCTCGTCTGCACACTCTCACATGACCAACTGTAGGTCTCAGCAATGACAGGGACGCCACGCAAGTAGGGGATAAACTGGGAATTGGCATAAAAACTAAATTGGAAGAAAAGGGGAAAAATGGAAAGAAGAAACACATAATGTCACATGTGACATACCGACGTGTAAAATGTGCCTACTGTAGTACTAATGTTGTTCCCCCAAATGTCAAATTCAGCACTGGATGGCATACATACTGATTTGATGACAGTCATCAAAGGTTAATTAGAGAACGCTATATTATATTATCTGTATATTCCAAGTTGAAAGTGTGACTTTAAGTAGGCATAAGTGTTAATGGAACTCTTGAGAGTAACCAAATGAACCCGCAGGGCCTATTTTAAAGTGCAGGACTGCAAGTGAACGAGCTGCAACTGACAGAGTGAGATGAGGTCAGACAGACGGAGGGATATCCTTATCTGCCAATGGCTTGAAATTTAAGACCACACACACACGCACACGCGCACACACACACACACACACACACACACACACACACACTCACACACACACACACACACACACACACACACACACACACACACACAGCACACATACGTGCACAGCACAAAGATTCACAACATAGCTCAGTGAGCACGGCATGGGCACACATATGGAACATACACACACGTACTGTAGCTTTTGAATGTACATTGATAGAAGCACACACACACACGCACGCACGCACGAGTGGGGCGCTCACAGTGACTGTCAGTTGTTCTGGGTGACTGGTGTTCACCTCAGTGGATCTGCTTTACAATCTCTTGATAGGAAAGGTAAGGACTTTGACTAACCTTTGGTATAGAGAGCAATGTCCGTCACACAGTATGAATGCTCAGTGTTAATCTATTGTGACTCTTACAGTGTACAAGCTGCAGGGTTCATTTGGTTAGGCTATATTTGTAACAATCCCATGGATCGTGACCTCTGGCTGTGGGTCGAGTTTCCATGGAATATGACCGGACACTCGGACAGTTATAGCTTATTGTTGACATTACAGTTGTTGATTTTATTATTGTTGCTGCTGTCTGTTTGTGTGCCCCCCTCTCTGTATCTCTCTCTATATTTCTGTATCTCTTGCTCTGTCCATTAGGCCTCTCTCTCTCTCTTTCTCTCTCTCTCTCTCTCTCTCTCTCTCTCTCTCTCTCTCTCTCTGACTGTCTCCGTCTCTCTCTCTTGGTCTGTATCTCTGATCTCTGTATCTCTCTAGATTGAATTGTAAAAACTTCTTCACTAATGATCATGATAAAATAGCACACATTTTTTTCAACAGGAACCTGTCCACCAGTGACCATCGATGGGGAATCCCAGCTAATATTTATATACCTTTATTGAAAGGATAAGCCCCTTGAGATGTCGCATCTCATTTTAGAGGGGGTCCTCAACACAGATACATTGTACAATGCAGTTCACAAAGCAATACAACAGTACAACCATACACACAGAAAGGACAAAACAAAACAAGACAAAACAAAACAAAAGCTCTCCCAAAGATAGCTCCCACCCCACTGTTTCAACCCTAAATAGCAGAGTTCATATGGGGAAAAATATATACCCTTTGCACAATAAGACCATGTTATTAGGCAAAAAAACTAAACAAAAGCAAACATGCAATACCAGCATGCATAATGTGATAATAATGAACAGCAGCATCGAGCCAGCAGGGAACACATATGAAGGTACATACAGATCGGTCGGTATGTTATATTTATGGAAAACAAGGGCAACTGCCAAGAAGAGTACGTTAATTTAGAAGCATGAGCACGGCGTTAGAAGGTGTATGAAAATTGATTCCTTAAATACGTTGAGGGAAGTGATTGATGTGAGTGGACTTGGTAGGTCATTCCAATCAGATGGAGCTTTAAATTTGAAGGCACGGCGCCCACTTTCCTTTTTTATCCTTGTGGGGACTGTAAAGTAGGGATGGTCCGTGTGTCTTAAATTATAGTGTGGTGTGTATGGGACAAGAAATTGTTTTAGGTACTGTGGATAAGGAAAGAAAATACATTTAAAAATAAATTGTAGCCAATGTGAGTGTCTTCTTGATTTAGGTGATATCCAGTTTAAAGACTCGTACATGGAGCAATGGTGATCTATATGGGCATCTCAGTATGAATCTACATAGGTTATTATAGGTGACATTGAGGGGGACTGCAGGCTTTCTATTCCTGAAAAGTTACAATGCGAAAATGGAAGCCATCGTTCTCACGATAATAAAAATCTAAATATATTTTTAAATCTCGCTGCCTAATGATATGTCAGTGGTGGATGGGTTTTTCACAGACCTCCTATGAGACAGGAGAAAATTGTGCTATTTTATCATGAACATTAGTGAGGACCAATTATATGAAGATAGGTTGAAAAGTGTTTTTAATTTTTACTATATTATTGTAATTGCATTGCAAATTGCATAATGCCTTGTCTTGTGCTTGTCAATACAATTAACAATTTATTTATAAAAGATAAACCTTTATTGACTCCTGTGACTGAGGAATATTTTATACCCTGTGTGGACCACAAACACACACAGGCATGCACACTGCAATTAGGCCTACTCCTATGTCATTTGTTGTGAATAATTTTGAATTATAAAATTATCAGCATGACATTGATATCCATCAGAATCAGATTTGACATCAAACATAAATATTCACTTTCTTTAGAGGGGACTGCCTATTAGACCCCTCCTCCCGTTGGTTTTAAACCAATCACAGTGCGAGTAGTGGTGTAATTATTGGTTACCACTGCTACAGAGCCTTAGAAATAGACACGGCTCTGCACTGCTACTGCTAGTACTATTATGGTCTGTCCATGCCATGGCAGCCTCCTATAGCTGTAGCACGTCTGACGTGGATATCTCCGATATGTTGGATCATTATTGTTGTGAATGACCATGTGTTTATTGACGGGGCGGTCAGGCGACCATCAGCAGATTATCAACAGCACTGTATGTATGTATGTGTATGAATGTTTACCGTTGGTGCTGGCTGTTGTTTGTTTTGCAACATTGTAACATTATAACGTTGTAACAACTAACACGCATATTGGCAACGTGGGACGACGTAGAAGAAAGACGCACCCCTTGATGTGTACCGGTAACTGGTGTTTGGCTGCGGAATCCCATTGATTAGTCTTCAATCATTAAAAAACTAAAAAGACAATGTGCATTCAAGCTTACAATTAAGCTCCATATGGAACCACTCCCTCCGTTTCATATGAGGCTTATATAGCTCACAATATTGTGTCTCATCGAGACAATAATATTATTGTTGTAGACGTTGTGTAGATTGTCTATTTTCGCGCATATGACCGCTGGCTGCCGGCTGCACTATACGCAAATGAGTTTTACAAACGTAAAGCTCATGAATTTGTCATTCACAAATCACACCGTTCGGCTATGGTTCAGCTTGCCCCAAAGGGGGCGGGGATCAGAAAGAGGGGGGTTTGATTTATTGATTGATTTATTAACAGTTTGCAGAATTACAGTACATTTCAAGTACAACTCAATACAAAAACTGTTAACAGTGAGTGTACACACCATAAAGCATTACACTTGTTTACAATAGGGCCCCCATTTTCAATTCATCAAAACATTTAGAGACGTACGAATATACACATATAGTCAAAAGGAAATCATCATAGGAGGTAAAAAGGGAAAATAAACATATACACTGAGGGGGAACAGGGGTGGGTGGGGGATTCAGATTTTACGGGGGCCAGTTTCGAATTGCAGCCGTCCGTAGGTGCCCTTTGAGAGCAGTTTTGAAGGAGTCAAGGGATTTGCACATGTTAGGGCGAAATGAATTTAATCCCTTGTTTGTGCCGAATCTGGGTTGCACATGGTTTGTTGAACTCCCTCTGGTGTTGTGGGTGTGGACTTCGTTGACATTAAGGAAGTATTTAGACAGGTGGGCCTACATGGGTATCTTGGTGGTGTAGCGAATCTTGTGGACCAGACCCATTGCAAGGTGCTGTACTCTGTCGTCAACCCTAAGCCATTCCAACCTGTCAAAGTGGGCATGGGTGAGGTGGGTTTGGGGAGTGACTAGTAGTGAGTAGTGAGTAGTAGCCTGACCAGTTTGTTTTGGGAAGTCTGGAGCGTTGTTTTAAGGGCCTTAGAGGTGCTGTGGTACCAGGAGGTGCAAGCGTAGTCGAAGAAACCTTGTACGAGGGCTCCTGTTAGGGTCTTCAAGGTGTTTTTGTTGACCAGTGAGGAGATCCTGTATAGGAATCTTGTTCTTTGGTTGACCTTTTTGATTACGTTGGTGGCCATTTTATCACCCACTCTAACCAAGAAGCCATTTGCCTTGCCGAGATTACTATTTGATCCAAATAGAATGGATTCAGTTTTTCCCAGGTGTAAAGATAGTTTGTTATCAGCGATCCAGGTGCAGATTCTACCAAGTTCAGAGCTGAGGGCCTTTTCAACCTGCAGTTTGTTCCTGTCCGAGACCAGCAGTGCTGAGTCATCTGTGAACCGGAAAAAATTGCAGTCACAATCTGATGTCATGTCGTTTACATATATTACTATTAGGAACAGTAAAGGTCCTAGTATGCTTCCTTGTGGAACACCACAGCTCACTGGGAGGGGGGGGGGGGGGGACAGTGTTCCGTTCACCTCCACCATGCCCACTTGGGTTTGGAGATCACTGTCGAAGCGTTTGGCTAGCTTGGACTTGCATTTTAGAAGTTCAGAGCATTTTTTGTCTCTGGCTTTCATTGCAGTCAGTATGTCCGAATTCATCCATGGCTCCGAGTGGGTTGACGAGACGTTGCTGGAAACTATTGGTGCCACTGCCACGCTGAGACCCCACTTTTATTTAGCCCGATTTTGAGTACAGCTTTAGCACCACAGTCCACGCCGCTTCAAAATATACCGTTTCCATTCAAATAAAGTACCCCTTCGCAGTACCCCAGATAACTGTAATTCTAATACAATATAAAGTATTATGATGCATTGTATGATAATACACTATATGGATTAGGCTATAACTGATTTATAATATAATAAAATGTAAAGTGAGGGGCGCTCTTATCATCGTCATCATCGCTGACTTCTTACTGACGGTTGAGAGTTGAAAGCCACATATCAATGTTTGCAATGTTACGCAATGTTTGTGTTTACACTATGACGTAAAATTGTCCATTCATTGTCAATGGGAATTTAATATTTGTGTAGGACAAAGTTTGTGCGCACAGTCGCACACATTAAAAGCTGGACATGGGAGGGGCTACCACCCCTCAATAAGTTATAATGTATTACAACTATGATAATTGTAATACACAAAAATATACAATACAATACAATACAGGCCTAATCTATTACCAGTAAGACGCCTGAGGGCTTACTGGTGCACGCATCCGCCTGGGTGACAGCAGACTGCTGGGCGAGTGCCGGCGCTTTGGAATGGGTACTTTTTAGGCACTCATTACCACTTTGTAGTGGAAAAGGTGGTACAAGTGGGCGGTGTGGGGTGGAGTGGTGTGAGGCCATGGTAATGGATATTGAGGTAAAAAAAATTGATATTGAGATGATGATCTCAATATCTCAAGATCTCGGTTCGACTTCGAACCACTGTGTACTTTGTGTGCTCAGTGAATCTGTGCACAAACCTGCCTTTTCTTCAGCCCACGTCACATTGCTAAAGCTAGCTACTACAACTCAGTCGGAACTTATATAAATGATAAAATATAATGTGTTACCCATCAGTAGGCTAGTATAGTGGTTGGAGGCGCCCATGCTTATTCTTCGATTGAGTAATTTGGTGTGTCGGTCGGATTATAGGGCACCTGCTGGTCGACAACAGTATACTGCCTGAAGCTCATCATTATGGCCAAATGTAATCTCTCCTGTCCCGTGTGTAAGAGATAAAATAAAAGTATTGCAGTTAGTGATTCGTAAGAACAAATGTTTATCCGGGACTCCAATTTACAGTGTAAAATCTTCATTGTTTTAGACATGTGTAAATATTTTCCATTCAGATTTGTATATACAATTGTACTAAAAACATACAAATACATGTAGCTACAGTACAGACATGCACAATGTTTATGCAAATCTACAAATATTAGTTTTTAGTTTTTTTTATTTTATTTCCGAGTTACAGACCTGTATGGTTCATTTGGTTCAAATATAAAATTTGCGATTTAAGCTTTTTATCTCTGAGGCTCAAATGTAAATAGAAAGAATACAGTATAAAACTTTAAACTATGTCACAAAGTCTACAGAATTGATATTGTGTAACCAAATGTCTCAATGAAACAAGACAACAAAGCACCGGCTCCAGCCACACTGTTCCCATGTGGGTCCAGAAGACAATCCCATTTTCTTCCCTCTACATTTTTTAATGTTCAAGAACCTTTTATACCTGATGTTGAAATGTCTCATATTGTTCGTAAGATATTTTCCATATAGCAGAATTGGATGTATTCCCTACCCCAGTCCTTTTACTTACTGTGTCGCCAACTTTGTGTCTTTCTGTCAGACTGACCCACCACAGTCACCACCGCCCCTACGCCCACCAGCACCATGCCAGGTGACGACACACAACAAGCCCGTCAAAGGAAGAAACCCAAGAAATCTCGCCCCAAGGGGAAGGGCAAAGGCCAGGCCGGTGGCAGCCCTGATGCCCGCCTGGCAGACGCTTTAGACGGGCAGGATGAGCCCTTCTTGTCCCCCATTCTTCAGCCGGCTCCCAAGAAGCCGGCTGAAGACAAGAAGCCTACTAAGGTGACGTTCGCCAAGGAGTTGGACGAGGAGTCGTCGCTTTGGATTTGTCTACAGGTGGTGTTCCCCTACCTGCTGGCAGGGATGGGCATGGTGATGGCGGGCATGGTGCTAGACTCCGTGCAGGTACAGTGTGTGTGTGTGTGTGTGTGTGTGTGTGTGTGTGTGTGTGTGTGTGTGTGTGTGTGTGTGTGTGTGTGTGTGTGTGTGTGTGTGTGTGTGTGTGTGTGTGCGTGCGTGCGTGCGTGCGTGCGTGCGTGCGTACGTCTGTGCACGCATAATTTAGCAATTATCCATTAGCATTTCATTTGCAAGGTGGGCCCCTGCCCCCTATACAATTAGACACACTGGTGGTGTCTGTTTTATGACATCAATCTCTCTCTCTCTCTCTCTCTCTCTCTCTCTCTCTCTCTCTCTCTCTCATAACATACGCCTTTCATCCTGTCACTCGAACTGTACAGTTTAGGCATTATCAGGCACTCATATCCAGACTCAGAGTAACTTACAAAGTGGAAGGTCAGAGTGTAGATGCCATGCACCATCGTTAATCAACGACATGGTAAATGGCCACATATAAGTGTGCAAAGAAATCAATTTGGTATCCAGGACACCATGTCTAAACAACATCTAAATACTGGTCACGCAAATAACTGATTTGGTACACATGGATGGATATGCATCCATGTGTACAAAAAAAGAAAAGAAAAAAAGGATCCAATTACAGTCCAAAAATCAAACAAGCTAGCCAAACATAACTCACGGCTTCCTTTTTATTTCCCTTCGCAGCTTGATTTATTGCCTATCCTTGTTATATGTGGCGGGAGCCCATTCAAACGTGTTACTGCTTTATACCTCACATGTTCTCTTAAGATTCAGAGTAAAGAAAACACCCATAACCTGTTCAGTGGCATAGCCATGTCTAGTATTGGTGGGTTCACTGGGTTGTATCTGTAACAGCACATGTACAGGTTCATGCCCTTGATTGCCTTGTAGGTCATCACCATGGGTGTTGGCAGTAACCTGCAGAAGCTAGCGAAGGGAACGCCGAAGGGCGGAGATGTGAAATTCTAGGGAGGTTGAAGAGCAGGCGTGCTGCGACATTCTGGATTAGTTGTACGGGGTTGAGTGAGCAATGCATGCACATGCAGGCAGACCAGCAAGCAGGGTGTTGTTGACAGTCAAGCCTGGAGATGACTTGGATGGCTCACAGGGGCGTTTTAGCATCTTTGAAGGTGGAGGGGGGCTCTATGCGCAATCTTCGGGTCGGGTCGGCGGGTCTGGCGGCCACCCGTCAGAACACAATACAGTAGAGTAGGCATATACAGTAGGCATTTATAACATTTTAGCAACAGAAGTTGGCACATGTGGCCCATCACAACGCAATACAGTAAATGCAAACAACTCTTACTCCACAACCTGAACCTCATCAGGGCTTTTTATTTGAGCCCACCAAATAAATCTGAAATTTGTTTCTGAGCCATGCTGTAAATAAACAACCTGTGATTATAGCTGTGATTGGCTGGATGGCCATTCAAATCAATCGATTTGCGATGGCCAATAGAGGGTATGCGTGTGACATCATCATCATACCCGGAAGTTATGCGGGAATGCCTACTGAGTGGCAAAAAACTACTTTCTGGCCTTGACAGCCCATACATCCACACAGAAAAGTCCTATTTGATTGCATTAAATGACTTTAAACAACATTAAATTCACTTTGTCACTCACTTTGCCACTCGATTTGCCACTCGATCTGCCATTCACTTTATGCATGCGCACACCCTCCATAGATAGGGGATAAGGGAAACCTAGTTGGCCAATCACAGCGTGGCTTTCCCAGAACTGCGCTGGGATCCATAATAACGTGTTGCGGACATCCAAGCGGAAAAACTAAAACAAAAAAGTCAGTCGGTCAAAGCAGTCAAAGTGGGGGGGATGACATCACTGATCTGTGAGAGGGGGGGTGTCGCGTTTTGTGACGCCCATGGGCTCAGATAAGGAGCTGGGCAGACTTCATTGTGAGGAGGGTCTGATGCTCCGGGTGGTGTATTCTGTATTGTACAGTCTGTATTCTGTATTGTACAGTCTGTATTCTGTATTGTACAGTCTGTGATGCTCCGGGTGGTGTATTCTGTATTGTACAGTACTGTACTGTACTGTACTGTACTGTACTGTACTGTACTGTACTGTACTGTACTGTACTGTACTGTACTGTACTGTACTGTACTGTACTGTACTGTACTGTACTGTACTGTACTGTACTGTACGCACACCACAGTATCAAGTGATCGTTGTAATGTATGCCTAGAAGCAGTGGTGGAAAGTAACTTTTACTCTACATACGTTTTTTTGAGGTATTTCCATTTGCCAGTACTCCGAGGCAAATATTGTACTTTTACTCTACTACAATCATTTGAAAGTTTTAGTTACTAGTTCCTTTGTAGATTTTGATAATTATAACAAAACATACATTAACCAATAACCAGTCCTGGCCTATATACATATCGGTCATTTGAAAATAGCAGATCTACAAGCTCACAATGCATCGCGATGCAACGCATTGTGAGCTTGTAGACCTGCTATTTTCAAATGATTTGTATACATTTGACAACTTGAAATGGGACATTCTGCTAGTGAGTACTTTCTACTTTTTGTACTTTTGTACATTTTTATGCAAATACTTTTGTAGAATACTTTTAGAATTCCGGACTTTCATTTGTAACGGAGTAGTTCTACATTGCAGTATTGACACTTTTACATAAGTAAAAAATGTATGTACTTTTTCGTTGCAATGTATGAGGACAGCTGACCCTCTTTCCATCTGCAGCTAATCAGTATTTAATCCATCCACTCTGAAACTGTATCCATTTGAGCTGTCTCGCTCGGCCAGGGGACAGACAAGGACACTGAGAGAAGATGGTAATACACCAACGTCAAACTCTTTGGGCTGTATTTTCCGTGTCTTAAGTACCAGGTCTTATTCCCTAACTTGAGTAAACTAAAGACCTGGAGGCGTGGTCAATGCTCTTTGGCCACTCAGAATAGCCAAATGGCATTGATCACGCCTCCAGGTCTTTAGTTTACTCAAGTTAGGGAATAAGACCTGGTACTTAAGACACGCAAAATACAGCCCTTAGGCTCATAGCCATTGCCAATTACTTAGGGATACATTTAGCTGATGTTGATTTGTTGATTTCCAATATTTGCCAGGTATATCTCTAGGAGTTTCAATGACACGATTTTCAAGTCACACAGGAAATACTTTCTATAAGTCAGCCCATTCCTTCTTTTGTCATGTCTTTTTTATTTTAAATAGACCCATGGCAGCTGTTCGATAGAAAGATATGCTCTTACTATAGCCAAGAGTACACATTCTTTTTCAGCTCTTTCAACTCAGTGAGGAAAAGTGTGATAATTAATTCATAACACAGTGAGCATCATTCTATGTGCCGGGGTAGCTCAGTAACTCGCAACGTTCTCAGTTTGATTCCGGGCACCATCAACCCAGTGTATGTATGAATAACACAGCTTGGTTAGTTAAGATGTGCCGCAACTACTAGGAGGAGCTGATGGTGTAGCTCCACCTCAGCAATCCATAAAGGGAATAGATGCCCTCGTTGCTCGGCTGAGAAAAGGTACAGTAGTTGAATACATGTACCGTACTGGGTTACTTTACACCCCTGCCAGAGTGTAAACATAGCAGGTAGGAGGGAGGGAGCACAGATGGGGAGAGAGAGAGAGCTAAGGAGGAAGAGAGGTGAGAGAGGGAGGGACAGAGAGAGAGAGAGACAGAGAGAGAGAGAGGGACAGAGAGAAGAGAGAGAGAGAGAGCAGAATCTATAAGGAGAGATGGAGAGAGAGTGCATGGAAGCAAGAGAGAACAGAGATGAAGAGAAGAGAGCAGAGGGAATGGAGAGGGAAACATGGGCGGGGGGAGCAGGGATCAGGACACAGCAAAGAGACTGCAGGAGAAAGACAAGATGGAGAGTGAAAGAACACATAGAAGGGTAGATAACATGGAACAGGAGAGTGAGAGGTTGCCACATAACTGATATAGAGAGAGAGGAAGAGGAGAGAGAGAGGGAGAGATTGGTCTTCCTCAGTGAGTTTGGATATGATGCGTAGCAGATAGCCCTCCCTGTTTTTATGCTACGTCACACAGCAAAGCAGGACTCCCCGGTGCTGCTGACACGAGCAGACACAACCCGCTCCTGGACGCCGGCTGCTGCACTCTGCCAGTGGATCACCCATGCGGCTGTCATGGGTCACAACGTTTTACCTTCCTCCGTCTCGTCAGACTGTTTGTCACCCGGCCAGCGCATAGTAGTGTGACCGAGACGGGCTGCAGACATCTGGGGAGGGCAACTTACAGGACACTGGACGTTTTGAGTGTCTTCACGTCTGCGAGTGAGTCAGACAGAGAGACACAGACATTCAGGGCCTGTTGGACCTAGTGGACCTGTAACAGCAAGTGGACATCACAATCGACTGACTTCACAGGACTGGGGCAAGTGGAGTTGAGGCTTAAACAAATGAAGTCTGTTAATTGGATATTCAACAAACTTGAACTATTTGCTTGTCCGCAAAGCAGCCAGAAGCCCCGAAGCCTCTCACGATCTTAATTAAAGAGACAGGTCATTTTAAGAACATAATTTATATGCTAATGATGATTGAGCTCCAAAATAAGCTGGTCCATCTGGACTTAATGAAAACAGGACATAATTCAATATGACGATGATATGAAATGTGCAAATGTATCTGCGTCAGTTTATCTTGTTCCATTTTGCCTGAGAGAGAAGCAATGTGCGTGGAGAGCTGCTGCTTGTCTGACGGCATCATTTAGTCAGGCAGCACATCAGACGTGCCGGGAAACATCGTGACCTGTGAATACGGGAGAGCCTTTTAATGATTTTGTGGCCGGCTCCTGCTGACAAATGGACACCTCAACGCCACTGACTCACTAGAAGATGTCATGCCTCCGTCGGTGTTCTACAGAGAATTCGTTCCAACTTTCAGTGGATGCAAAGACAATCGGAGTCCTGGAGACAGTATCTTATTTCTTTGAATTCACTTCTAGTAGCACAACATTGGCTTACAGCTTAGAATGAAATGGATTACATTTTCCTCTGACATCAACGGGGTAAGAGAAGGACACACATATTCATTTTGTAAGACGTCTTATTAAAACATGCGTTGAATTATAAAGCCTTAACCACAGGAAGGAAGAAGTGAATAACTGGATAATTTGCTGTTGTTTTTCAATTGATGCCTAAAGCATTTATCAATATGATTTATTTCTATTTTGAGGCAGATCCTGATATCCACCATTTCTTCATAGATCAAATGCTGGCGCAAAACAGGTTGAGCTATTCCGAGATTAATTAAGTGTTTCATTAACAAGAGACCATTTTTATTCTGGGCAGAAAATAAAGATTCCACATTCTGTCCAAAATTATCATTATAAATATGATCGAACCGACACTTAAATCTATTGGCGGCACGGTGCATCTATAAAATCACTCATTTGACCGTCCACTTCTCCCTCCCTCACTTTTTAGGGCAAAGGGGGCCAGTTAAGCTGATTTGATTTGACGCTAACAGAGACGGCAACGATATTTTGCTTTAACTGAACACACCACTTTTGCATTCGGACAGCCATGGGCTAACAGACTGGTTGAACTCCATCGCTACTTAACCCAACATGGTGGTGACTCGTCTGGAAGTGGAGCTCTGCTACCAGGGCAGCAAGCTCCGCGGCGTGACATGGAAGTTGACGCGCTCGGAGCACGGCTTCCTGCCGGAGAGCTCGTGGCGGATCGCCGCCCAGGTGATGGTGCCGTACCTGGTGGCGGGACTCGGAATGGTATCCGCCGGCATCGTCATGGATCTTATACAAGTATGAACAGCTGAGAGAAACTGTTGATGTTTCAAAGGATATAGCATAAGATATAAGATAATACATAATATATTATAACATAATGTAATTTTTATATCGAAGTAAAGAGCTACTAACTATTGCCCCATGGGGGCAATTCATTATCGTGTTATCTTATCCTTATCTACAGTATATTCTGTCCTGTGACTCCTGTCCTGTCGGATAGGGAGATGACTGCACATACATATGGATAACCAATTTCAGATGGCACACTGGATGCCTATTTGCACATGGATGACTGTGCAGATGGGTGGCGAGGTTGCATGGTGTATAAGTGGAGGGGGAAGGTAGTGGTGGACAGCTGAGTGGATGGAACACAGACACACAGAGAGATACGTAATACTTAGTGTCAGGATTGTATCTGTTTGAGTTCAGCCTCTGCCAGGTCCTCCAAATCACATTTGGACATCTCAGAGAGAGGGGGAGGGGGGGCAGCCTCGGGATGAAATGTAACTGTTGATTGAATCAAGGGTGGGGATGTGAATGCTGATGTGGATGGGGAGTGTGTGTGTGTGTGTGTGTGGGGGGGGGGGGGGGGGGGGACTTAAGTACTATGGGTTTGAGGTATTTTGTTTTTACTTTACTAGTATTTCCAATTTTCAATACTTTTATACTTAGACTCCACTATACCTCAGAGGCAACTTTATATTTGAAAACTTTTGTTACTAGTTACTAGTAGCCTGCTGCTAGTAGGTCATAGTTTTCTTTCATTTCATTCTAGTTATAGATAGAGAGATAATGGGAGTAAATTGTATTACTTTTGTACATTCTGGCTACATAACGTCTTACGTTGCCCTAAGCAAACATTAAAGTCCATAGACTTGGCTGCCATATGACGTAATCTCAAAAAGTCAAACACTGGCAGTTTGCACATTTGGTGCTGATTGGCCCAGCGGTTTGTGAGATTAGCTACGGACAAATGGACACGCAGACATGCGCACAGACAGATCACATACAGTATATGGCTAGCCTCCTTCAGAACCACAGCGTAAGAACCTTAAGAAGGAATCCTTGGACTATGTTTCTGTGGGCCAAAGATTTTTGTATGGTGTCCGAGACTTACAGTAAACAGACTCTTACAGAAAATGTGATGTGCACTGGATAAAACAATTCATAACCATAACCATGGCGTGGATATTCATGCCATGGTGCTTGGTCTGCCTATACTGTGTACAGTTAGTTACAGTACATGCAGAGAGAGATGGAGAGGGTTCGAGCCCACCAGGGAACAACAGCAGCCAGTGTAGAAGTGGGCCACATCCCATGACAGCCGCTTGCAAGTGTGACACTTCTCAGACGGATCCCTGCCATTCCAGAACCAGAGAACTGCGTGTAAAAATAAACTCCCCCTCCTAGAATCAACCACTGGTTCAACCCCCCTCCCCCCCATATGTTCAGCCTGCCAGTTATCCCCCTTGCTCTCTTTTCCCGTCCACATAAGCTGGCATGGCACCGTGATGAGACGAAATAGTGAGGCATGTGGTACACAATGTTCATTTTACTCCAAGAGTGAAAGTGGACCCTCAGGCTTTTCCCGCGCACTCCGGCTGAATTTGTCAGACTGTAAATCTACTGTAGCATGTAGAGGTGTATAGTATGCACCTGTGTCTGCTGGCAATGGAGACGTGAAAAGTAGGTTATTGGGTCAGGCTTAATTTATGGCAAGAATATAGGAGATCTACAAACTCACGATGAATCACAGACACGGTGCATCATATTTGTGAGATTAGCCATGTGAGAATGTCGCATGATTATAAATCAGGCAGTTGAGACAATGGCAAGCGTGTTCTTGTTCTGATCAGAAGATAACGTTAGATATAATGGTGGCAATGATGACAGTAGTGATGGTGATGTTTGTGATAAGGATGACATAATAGAAACAGGGGTTTAGTCCATAGGCTATTAGATGGCAACTAAGCTGACACTTATGCAGGGTATATAACTAGGTTCGGGCCGCAACAGGGCCCTCACCTTTAGAGTTCGGCACCACACACACACACACACGCGCGCGCGCGCGCGCGCGCACACGCACGCACACGGACACGGACATGGATGGACGGAGTGCAAAACATACTCTCCCTATGCTTTCGGCCTGGTGGAGACAATAAATCCAGACAGTTTTTGTTGTAGGAATAGCATTAGTCAGCATTTCATTGTTGACTTGTGATTTATTGTGTCTGTCATTGTATTTATGTAGTGACATTTTATTTTATATTGTGAATTTTGTTTGTCTAGAGTTAATTTAGACAAACAAAATTCACAATACAAAATAAAATGTCATCTGGCCCGTGAGATCATTTGGATTCTTAACCCACTTCTCGCCATTGTCATTAATCTATTGATTAAAGGCAATTGCGCTTTTATAGTGCATGCGTGTGTGAGTGTCTTTCTAATGTCTCTCTGTGTGAAATTGTTTTTCTGATGAAATTTCCTGTGTGTGTCTCTGTGCATGTGTGTGTGTGCATGCGTGTGTTCCAGCACTGGGAGGTGTTCAAGGTGATAACAGAGATCTTCATCATGGTTCCTGCTCTGGTGGGACTGAAGGGTAACCTGGAGATGACGCTGGCCGCTCGCCTGTCCACTGCTGTACGTTTTTTGATTCATTTATTGTCTCCGCCTGGCCGAAAGACATGGCCAAGACTAAATTTTTACTACAACTTAGCATCTTCACATGTGTATGTCATATATGTATAGCCTACTAGTACTAGTCAGCATGTAATGTATGAGTTGTTCTGCTCTGAATTTAACATTGGACTGGTACTGTATGGATACTGTGAATTTGGTGTCAGTTCTACTAAAAGTGTATGTGTGTTTATAGGCTAATACTGGTCAGATGGATGACCCTGCTAAGCAGTGGACCATGGTGTATAGTAACCTGGCTCTAATACAGGTAATACAACAACACAACCTCTTCACATTTGCATATTCTACTGTGTATACTTAATTTCTTTGACTTGTTTATATCCTTGTGTACATTTCCTTTCAATGTTAATGTGTCTTATTTGTATGAGCGGGAACTTTAGGGGGTGGGAGGGGTAACATACTCTTGTCACAATGTGGTTCTGGAGGTGTAGGACTCAGGTGCAGAATGAACCAGGCACAGTCCCAAAAACGCACACTGTGAAATAACTTGGAACAACTAGGACTTGGAATAACTATGAATAAACTAGTATAGGGAAACACAAGGAACAGACCACATCATTCACAAACATTTTCATGAACCCTGTCTTGATTCGTTGAATACCCTTCCATCTTCCACTCCTGCCATACCACACAAAACATACAGTAACCACTTATGCCCTATGCTATATATACATGTTGGCCATTTGAAAGTACCTGATCTACAAGCTCAGGTTTGTAGATCTGCTCTTTTCAAAAGATATTTTTTGACACATTTTACATTTGATAACTTGTGAAATGGGATAATGAGTACTTTTCGTACTTTAAGTACATTTTGATTATTTTTGCACTTTTACTCAAGTACATTTTTAGTTCCGGACTTTTTCTTGTAACAGAGTATTTCTACATTGCGTATTGATAATTTTACCTTAGTGAAAAAAAATCACCCTTGTGTGAAGTGAGGGGCGTGCGCCCACTGTATTTATATCGGCCACATGACGTCTTATGTCGTCATTTAGTGCCCTAAACAACTCACGATAATGAAACTAAACATTTTTGTAAAAAAAATCTTGTTTAAAAAAGATCTGCCTAATGATGATGTCACTGGAGGGCGGTTTTTAAACTGCCCACAGCCCTCCTATGAGACGCAGACTGAGTAGAAAAGAATCGTGCCATTTTATCATGATTATTAGTGAGGACCTATTATATGAACATAGGTTGAAAAGTAGTGAAGCGGTCCTTTAGACTTGGCTGCCATATGACGTAATCTTCAAAAGCCATGTCTAGCGCCTCTAAAAAATGTGAGTACTTTTTTCCACCACATACTGTAAAGTATGGATGTGAACCCCCAGTCTGTGTGTCTCCATGCAGGTCCAGGCCACCGTGGTGGGCTTCCTGGCGGCCGTAGCGGCCGTGTGTTTGGGGGCTGTGTCCAGGGGAGGGGTGGAGCTGGACCAGGCAGCCGTCCTGTGTGCCAGCAGCATCATCACGGCCTTCG
The DNA here is from genome assembly GCF_964188405.1 of Protomyctophum parallelum. Classification (NCBI taxonomy): domain Eukaryota; kingdom Metazoa; phylum Chordata; class Actinopteri; order Myctophiformes; family Myctophidae; genus Protomyctophum; species Protomyctophum parallelum. The sequence continues at coordinate 37,669,118 of NC_139705.1, forward strand.
TCGCCGCTCTCTCCCTAGGCAAGTCTCTCTAGTGGGGTCCAGTAACTCTGAGTTACAGACGCGCAAGGGTCCATTTGGTCCCTGAACGCCCCTCGGAACACACTCGAGGACGTCTGGGGGTCCATGGAGACCACGTTGAGAACCGGTGCTCCATTGCAGTGGTTCTGGGTCGTGTCCCCAGATGACAGCGAAGTCACAATTTAAGGGATTGTCAAATAATATAAGTGTGTAGAGGACAATATAAGGAGGCAAACATTTTGAAAAGTTGCGAGGCCAGAATTGTAGCCATAGAACGACCACATACTGCACAAAATCTATAAAACTGAGTGAAGCAAACAAACACAAAAGGTGTCTGGGGCTCTGTTGAAGTCAGGCGATTTTCATTTCATAACCACCACTTTGTAATCATTTATGTAGTCATGAATGTACCTCTATCACGTAATCTCATGTCCTAGACCTAGATTGACTCTGTTCACCTAAATCTAGAGTGAATGTGTTTCTGCAAAGACCAACTTCAGCACACTAACCTACTCAGACATCTGACTGTACTGTACATGTCCCACATTTCTCTTCCTCATGCATAATTTATGCATTACGTACATAGTCCATTATTTATTGCCGTTTGAAATAATCCCACTCATTTCAGGAGGCCTCAGTGGCTGAAGAATTGAAAGTAGACTGTCGTCAACAGTAACACTGACCATGCAGTGTCAGCGCGGAAACAGTTTGCTAAAGTCTTTCTTTAGGCTCAAGAATACAATCCATGAGTGCTATACTGTATATCTATCTACAGTGGCTGTCTGTCTGTCTGTATATCGGTCTTTATATCTGTCTGCCTGTCTATATATCTGTCTATATACTGTATATCAGTCTATTATGTGTCTATCTAGGTCTGGTGATGATCGGTGTGATCATTGGTTCCAGGAAGGTAGGGATAAACCCTGACAATGTTGCCACGCCCATCGCAGCCAGCCTTGGTGACCTCATTACGCTGTCATTGCTGGCTGGAGTCAGCAGCACGCTCTATCAATATATAGGTAAGAAAAAAAGAAACAGAGTGTCACTCTCTGTAACTGCGAAACAAAAATTTAAGCTGTCAAAGGAAGCAGTACTTTTTATTCTTTGATCTCAGTTCACTTCGCGGCCAGCATCTGCCTTCAAGAGGTTGGATGTGCGCTTCTACTCTTTCATCTTGTACCTCTCAGATGTCTTAACTGATTGGTTCATTGGGTATAGCCGGATAGTTTTCTCGTTGGAATGGATAGGGTATCCGTTGGCTGTAAATGTGGAGTTCTGTTATCAATATTGTGTAATCACTGAGTCATGCTTAAATTATACTGTCACGTCATTTAGATCTGCCGGGAATATTTTTGGCAGGTTTCTTGTTACATACGACAAAGTACAAGCTTTAGTGCAGAGGTTCGTAGAGTAGCCAAAAACTGTAGAAGTAAAAGTACTTAAACAAAAATACTGACTCAAGTAGAAGTGAAACAAGAAGTCGTCCAAATAGCAAAATGTAGCCAAATAAAATGGAGTAAAACACCATTCAAATGATGTCGCAATAACACAACTTTTACAAGTACAGTTACAATGTAAATGTAACAGAGTAACTAGTTTCTCTGGGTATTGACTCCATCATGGATTCTATCAAAAGATTTATTTTTGCCAGTCGTTGACGAAGGTTCTGTGTAGGGCCTACGTGTATCAATGTAGCGTCAAGATGACATTACCCCACAAAACTGACCACGGAAACATGAGCGCTAGCATGTGTTTTTCTGTTAAACTAACCCTAGCTGAATGCTGACTGCATGGATTAATCACAAGGCCATGTGGATGTTGTGAGAAGCTCTTGGGATTACCTTTTGTATCCTGTATCATATTGTTGCAATAATGGTGGTGCAGAGTTACAGTGTCAGCCAAAAATGCCCTTAGAAACAGCAGATGAAAGTAAAGTGTGCACTCAGCCATCTGTATCCACCATTAATGTTATCTTGCGGTATCCCTAAAATAATTAACTTTATTTTCCACATTTTAGTTTTATGTACTGTAGCTTTCATTCAAATGAAAAGAGGGCTTATTTTTTGCCGATGGGTACTCCGATTGTGAGCAAGTTGAAAAAGGGTTTAAAAAATGTTTGTGTCAGCCATGTACTTTCATTTGTAAGTCTGAAATGTCTTCTATACACTCTGGGAATGTGCATGCGTGTGTGGCTGTGTGCATGAGCATGCACATGCGCGCTTGTGTGTGTAAGTATGTATTTGTGTTGATGGGGTGGGGTTAACAAACAAGTCCACTTCATCCAGGTGAGGGTTGCTGGTGGGTAGGCTATAAAACATATCACTTGCCTAAGCATAAAGAAATGAATAACAATGAAAGCAGACTTAATTGGAATTGGAACACTGTAAAATTGAAGCTTATTAAAGATCTTTATGGTTCTCTGTACTGATTGGTTAACATTGGTATCCCGACCTGAACATGTATTTGACTATTTAACTAGTTTACTAAAGAGCTGGAGAGCCAGGGGGACCCCTGTTACTGAACACACATGCTATAGCTGATGATCGGAATATAGATAGTAATCTATCTATATAGATTGTATTTTTATTAAAATTGTGTATTTTTATTGTCTCCACCAGGCCGAAGGCATGTGGGGAGAGTATGTTTTGCACTTTGTCCGTCCGTGTGTCCGTCCGTCCGTGTGTGTGTCCGTCCGTGTGTCCGTGAACAGCTAATCTCGGCCACCGTTAACCCGGTCGATGCCAAATTTTGCACACACACTCCCTGGATGCCAACGATGAACCTCTGCCCCAAACTTTCCAGAACGGCCTGTTATAGCGCCACCAGGAGGCCGCTTTGTGCAAAACAAGTTTTTTCACAGTACACCTACAGATTTTGTCCAAACATCACGCAAATTAGTACACAGTCTCTCTAGAGCCATTCAACGAAACGGGTCTTTCAGATTTCTCAGACTCCATCCTGATTGGTTAAGATTGGCTTCCAAAGTTCACAGGAGTGCTCAGTTTCAAACAAAATGCTGCAAATCATGAACACATCGCGTGATTTCCGTGAAATTGTGCACGCACATTCCCACTAGGCCGAGGAAGAAATGCCACATGAACAATTTCAACTCAGCCTCAAGGTGGCGCTATAACTGGCCGAAAAGTGTTTTTACCTCTAACTGCACGGATCTGTGGATAACCTGGTGGAGACCTGTGCCCAGAAGGGCACCTTTTCTAGTTAAAATTAAAATTATTATTTAAAATTATGTATTTTTTATTAAGATTACAATTATTATTTAAAATTATTATTTAAAATTATGTATTTTTATTAAAATTAAAATTATTATTTTATTTTCTACAAAAACATATCATGCATTTGTATTCGAGCTGCATACTGTAGGTCGTGTAGATAGAGAGACAGGAAAGTAAGGGACAAGTTGGTAGTCGTACTGGAACCCAGGTCATCACGACCGCAAGGAGCATTCTGGTCTATGGTCTATGCACCAACTGGCTCCAGGCACGAGTAGTCTCTGGAGACAGACTGCTGACTCACACAGCCTTTCCAAAGGTTTCCGTCACAAACAGTCACAGTCCGTGTGCAAAAGAAGCACTCAGTGGAAATATGCAAAGACACTACAGCACACTTCTGTCTCGTCCCGCCGCACACTTCCGTCTGGTCTTTGCAGTCGCTTGAATTTAGTGACTGCAGTCGCTGCTTTAAATCAAATTGGTCGACGTGGATATACGTATATAGTTGCCTGCAGGTTGGCATGAATGGAAATTAAAAAATATGATTTAAAGATATTTTAAAAGATATTTTGGTGAACGGAAATGATGATGAACAGATGACAGGTTCTATTTGCGGCTTTCAGGAGACGTACAATGACTATAATAGCATTCAAGGACTGTGGGATAATTTCTATGACATTTATGTCCAATACCACTAGAGGGCAGCAAAGGTCACATCTACATCATAGACACATAGAATAGGCTTTAAATATCTAAATTGAGATCCTACCCATCTCATGCTTTTGTGTATTTGTGCATGCATTGCATGCATACAGTATGTGAATGTGTTCACCACAGCTTCATCTGTATGTTAATAGTACTGCATATGCACTAACTCTCCCTCTTTGTGTGTGTGCTTGTGTGTAGATGTATGGTACCTGTCTCCATGTGTGTGTGTGCTGTTCCTGGCTCTGATTCCTGTGTGGGTGATGTTCGCTCGCCAGAGTCCACAGATCAGAGAAGTTCTCCGCTCTGGATGGCAACCTGTCATAGTGGCCATGTCTATCAGCAGGTACGCATGCACGCACGCACACACTCACGCACGCACGCACGCACACAAAATAGAACACAAATCAGTCAAAGAGAGCATAAATAATCCATAGATAATACACATGAAAATATCCCTGTAACCACACATTACTGCAGAGACCAGATGAGATGAACAGACTATATACAGGACTAGTCGAAACTAAAGGACAGCAGCAGTGAACTCTATGAACACAAACAAAACTAACAACCTGCACACATGTTGTATACAACTTATTGTGAAAGACTGGTACGATGCACAATACCCTGAATCAAAACAAAGATGTTCACAATTTCCCTCAATGATGTTGTTTGTATGAATTCCCCCAAATTCCATGAATACCCCAAATCCCAAACCTATGTGATTATGGATGGATTTGCGTTCCCAGAGGTTTTGTGCTGACTGGCTTGTAAGCGCCAGTCCAGTAAAGTGACGTCAATTCCTTGCTATAAATTGTCACTGTCGGGCGGAAAGATTACCGTATCTCCATAATATCCCAACTTTTTCACAAAAGTATAGCAAGAATGTTGCCTATAATAACATGCCCAAAAAATGGATGCCAGGTTGAAAGTGGTTTAGTCTGTCTATAAAATATTAGTAGCCTTAATGGAGGCAGAAGGCTTGTATATGCTTAGGAGGGGTATGATGCTATAATTATGCCCACCACAGGGCTCTGGTGAGGGAGCTTGGTAAATTACAGGCTTAACACATGGCTGGTATTATAAGTAACTCAGCTAAAAACAAACCTTTTAAACAATATTTGAATTATTTCACAATGAATTGTTAGAACGTAAATTAATATAATTAATATTGTAGCATACTTCCACAAGAACACATTCTGTTGCTCCTGTTTGTGCAGCTGCATGTCAAGTTGTAAACTGCACAGTACACACAACTGGGGTCCTGTAGTACTGAGAGTGCCCAAACAGAAGCCTGAACTAAAGTCTTATGCCCCATACACACGTATCAAACACCGTCAAACAAATATTTGGACGGTTGTGTCCTAAAGAATGACTATAGGTTTCCCAAAATAGGCCTGAACAAAAATAAGGCGAATAAATATAGCTACAGTATGGGAATTTTAAGTACACTGTCTGTGGATTTCACGAATATATAACCAATGAAAAGTAAGAGCTTGTGACTAAATAATTACTACATTTGACAACATTTCCTGAAAGGTTTAAAGGTTTCCTCCCAACAGCTACGATGTGTACTTTGCATTTGATTGTGTTCCTGGTTGTTATTTTCAGTTTTGGGGGTCTCATACTGGACAAGACTGTGAGTGATCCAAAGTTCAAGGGCATGGCTGTCTTCACACCCGTCATCAATGGTGAGATGATATGGATGACATGGAAAGACAAGAGATGACTTGACAAAAGGCATGACCTATGACTTCACAAAAGGTGGCATGATGAGTGTGAATGCTTAAATTAGTGTGTGCGGGGAAAGGAACTGGTTGGAATAACGTGTTCCATCCACGCGCTACATCCAACCAGGGAAACTCCCCCCTGTCAGGTGTAAAGGAGCAACTTGGACACTCAGGCATGAAGGAAGCATGAGTTCAAGTCCGTTGCTCTCCCCTTGTCCCCCATATATGGGGACTAGGTTGGTGGAGGGTGTGTAGAGCCCAGGATCACATTAGATGATTGACACAGGGGTGAAAAATGGGTTACAAATCGTGGGATTAAAAATATATATTTTAAATTAGTGTGTGCGATATGCTGTGTGTGTGTGTGTGTGTGTTGCTTCAGCTAATTGTGCATATAAGGATCCACGCATGCACGCACGCACGCACACACACACACACACACACACACACACCCACACACACACACACACACACACACACACACACACACACACACACACACACACACACAACCCTAACTAGCCGAGACTAACAGCGAAGCTGTTGATTTGTTTACCCTTCCATTGCCACAGTGGACCGTGACTAGGCAGACAGATGGTCCCCTAGAGTCTGACAAAGTCTGCTATTCATTTTACTCTCTGTTTATCTCTGTCTCTCTCTCTCTTTGTGTCTCTGTCTCGTTCTATGTCTCAATTTCTTTCTTTCTCTACCTCTTTCTCCTCTCTCTTTCTCTCACGCCTGACTGCTGACTTGCTGTGTTCTTTGGTGTACAACAAACAATGTCGCACTCCGAAAATAGCCAACCTATAAGCACACAATGTGTTGGCATCGTGACGGCTATTTTCAGAGTGTGACACACCACCACATGATAGCCTAGAGGGAAGATTAAGCATCACTTTGTTTCTTCTCTAGTTGTCTTTCTCCCGTTGTCTGTCCGTCTTTGTCCTTTGTTTCCTGTTTCTCTCTCGAATTATATTTATTTATCTGTTTCTCTCTGTCTCTTTCTCTCTCTGTCTCTCTCTCTCTTTCTTTCTCTCTCTCTCTCTCTCTCTCTCTCTCTCTCTCTCTCTCTCTCTCTCTCTCTCTAGTCTCTCCCTCTTTCATTATACTGCTCTCAGCTGTTAATGCTACACACACACCAATCTGGTTTGAGTTTCCCTTGCTGGCTTGGACACACCAGTACATTGTGTTGTGTTTTGACCACCAGAAACAACCGCAAGACATTTCCATCTCTCAAAATGAGGCATGTGTGTTGGTGTCTGAGGCACCGTGCTCTTGGATGGGTGGCTTGATGTTATAGGATTAGACACAGATTTGTATCTCAACATCATAACTAACTGCGAAGTCATTTGAATGATTGTTTGGAAATCAGGTCTGACATTTATGAGTTTCTTTACCAGAAATGTCTTCATCCATATGTTGTGCCTTATAAGTAGCTCCATATTATGTGTATACATGTGTGAAACAAAGTATCTAATCAGACAGCATTCGTTATTGCCCTCAGTATCCAATCTTTGCACAGATGATAATTTATTTTATCATGTATCAAGTATCATGTCAGTATCATGACAGTATCATGACAGTATCATGGTCAGTGTCATGGGCTAATATTATCATAGTCAGTGTCATGTCACGTACCATGGGCTGTAAGAACTGCACATTGTCAACATAATGAAATGTGGACATGATCTTTTGTAATCCTGTAATCCTGAATTGATCTTTACTGTATGTTGAAGGATAAACATGGGTCATATTTTAGAAGTGAGGAGCAGTAACAATGTCATAGTTTTTCTTTCTTAGATAGAATGCTGGGCTGTCTTCTGAGGCTCACATAGTCTATAAATAATATAAAGAAAACATACAGTATGTACCATACCATCTAGAACTTGGAACACATATGGATTTTGCATACAGTATGCAGTGTCTCATTTCACTGTTGGGGCCATATGACGGCACATGTTTCCATAATGCTTTTCCGTGTCATAATGTCTTTTCCAACGCTCCTTTTGTCTTCTCACTTTTCAAATACCTCATCTCCACTGGTCCAGGTTGAGTCCTGTGTAGGGGTTTTTAAAAAAGGGTGAAACTGTCTATAGAGGCTGTCGGGGCCCTGCAGGGATCTGTGGGGCCCTTGCAGGATGCTGGCAGGCCCTGGTGGGACTGCTTTCATACAGTAACTCGAATAAAACTCTTGTCAGCTGCGCCTCCAATATGAAGTGTCACTGAGTTCTAAGCCGAGTATTTACCGGCCCCAGTGGAAAAGAACATTCTTTTCCGATTGTCAGTCTTGCTTGCCAGACTGATTCCTACTCTGCAAAGCAAATAAGCCATTGGAGACAAGTCAAGGACGAAATTACGTTTATCTGTAATTTGTACCACCTCATGTCATTGTCATGTGTATAGGCTCTCTTTATCCTGAAATCCTGATTCATATTAAACTAGTCGAGAAGTAAAATCACAGCCATGGATTAGATCTCTGATATGAATCCCTTTGAGATGGATGCATGAATCAATCAATAATCAATCTCTCTCTCTCTCTCTCTCTCTCTCTCTCTCTCTCTCTCTCTCTCTCTCTCTGTCTCTCTGTCTCTCTGTCTCTTTCTCTCTCTAGGTGTGGGTGGCAACCTGGTGGCCATTCAGGCCAGCAGGATCTCCACGTATCTCCACTTCTGGAGTATTCCCGGGGTTCTGCCCTATAAGATGAGACAACACTGGCCCAATCCCTGTATCACCTTCTTCTCCTCAGGTACTGGGGCTATTGTCACATGCACTCACAATCTGTGCCTACACATCACTGGTTCTCAACATCATGGGGTCCAGCTAAATAGCCCATTCAATCCGAGAAAGCATGCGTGTCATTTTAGATTTTGGGTTTACAGTATGTATATTTCAGAAAACAGTAAGAAAGGCTTAGAGGGCATTTAGGCTTAGAATTGGCATCAGGTCTATTAAATAGGATAAAGGATAGTTAGGAACCAAATAGAACCTTGCACGTTTGTAACTCAGGTGTGTGTAACTGAGTGTGTATCAAAATAACGGTAGTGGGTCGCACACACCAAGAGTTCAAATAGTTTATTTCATATTTGAACAAATACGGACAAACGTTTCGGCTATCCAGCCTTCACTGAGTGTGTACAAATATACCAGATTACCAGGTTGCCAGTTCGAAACTGGGCTACCCCAGACTTAGTGTCAAAGTGTCCTTGAGCAAGACACTGAACCCCTCATATTTTTTACCCCCTTTGAACTAGCTCATTACTTTTACTGCAATAAGTGACAAGTTGGGGGTGAAAACGTGACCATTGACTTTCTTTTGCAACGAAAATAAAACTATACTTTCCCTAGTGAGAATGTATTTTATGCCTTCTGTCTTCTTTCTGGAAATCAGTCACTGATATATTTGGTCCACGTTGAGAAGCAGTGCATTAGCAGTCTGTCTCCTCTAGGGGTAAACTCAGTGGTTCCTCTGTCTCCTCTAGGGGTAAACTCAGTGGTTCCTCTGTCTCCTCTAGGGGTAAACTCAGTGGTTCCTCTGTCTCCTCTAGGGGTAAACTCAGTGGTTCCTCTGTCTCCTCTAGGGGTAAACTCCAAGTCGGCCAGAGTGTTGCTCATGCTGGTGGTACCCGGTCACATGGTGTTCCTCTACGCCATCTCCCTGCTGCAGGGCGGAGAGGCACCCATCACCGTGCCCTTCACCATCTTGTACCTGTTTGCTGCGCTGGTGCAGGTAGGAAAGTGACCACGCACGCACGCACACACACGCACGCACGCACGCACGCGCACACACACACACACACACACACACACACACACACACACACACACACACACACACACACACACACACACACACACACACACACACACACACACACACACAAATGAAGACACACAATGTTCTCTACATAAACAGAATACAGCCACACTAGCAATAGAAATGTGTCACCTTGCCAGTGACAAATTAACTCGGTAACATGAAACAGTGTATATGTCTCCAACTCCTCAGCATCAGTGTAACTGTGTTAATTACAACGCCTGTGGCTGCAGAGACATTCTCAACAGTAACACCATCTGGGGTGTTGGCAACAAGTGCCTTCAGATAGTATGTTTATCATTACCTAGCATCAAGCCAACAGTTCCCTCATGCCTGGCTACGTAACGGTAAACACACAGATCTGGATGCTGTCAATATTGAGTTTCAAATAAGACTCGGGTGACATGGCTAGCCATGTCACACTTGACATGTGGAACAGCTGTTCCACATGTCAAGTGTGACTCTAGACAGTTAGATCATGTTTGGGCACCAAATGACGATATGTCTTCATATAAATGTCTTGAACATTGTACCTCAGTACAATGTGTATTTATGTACTGAAACTAGACATACATTATTTCCCTGTACGTTGTTGATACATAGGGACTCTGTTTGCTGTTAGTTTTCCCCCTTGTTGATTAGAATGCTTCAATGCGTTGCAGCACAATGCACTTTGAGCTTGTAAGTTGTTTATTTCCGTTGTGCGACACAGTATGAATCACCCTTAACAGTGTGCAGACTCTATATTACATTTGATACAGATCTTGTTTTTGTCCTTCACCTGATTACCAGATGGATGCTCATGCTCTATGATTCTAATTGAGAGAGAGAGAGAGAGAGAGAGAGAGAGAGAGAGAGAGAGAGAGAGAGAGAGAGAGAGAGAGAGAGAGAGAGAGAGGGAGAGGGAGAGGGAGAGGGAGAGAGAGAGAGGCTGCCATGACACAACATAGCTCCTGGGGCAGGGACAGATGTTGCAGTTATATGTGGTCGAGGCTTCAAGCCCCAGATCATCCAAGAGTACTCTTTAAAGCTTTGATCTGATGTGTGCTCACCTGTTAATGTTAAAGTAATGATAAGTCTTAAGAGGCTGTGGTTTATAGAGGTTTTAGAACAGCTAATCTGGGACGACACAGAGCGGAATGCCTAAAACCCCCATAGCTGTGCTAAAACCACTGTAAACCAAGGACTAACTAAGGTGGTTTAATGTAGCTCATTACTTTTACAATGCAGTTACAGAATATGGCAAAATCAGACATACCCTGTATACCAGTTTAAAAAGTTGTATAATACATCTTGATAACTGAATGATAGAGCTGTCACAGAGCTGTGACATCATCAGTATCATGGTCAGTATCATGTCAGTATGTCACAGTGAAGGAATGCCAGGCCCTGCCACAGCCCTGTGACATGATACTGACTACTGACATCACCAGGCCAACAGCTTTGAATAAACTCCCACTACAGCTAAGACACGCCCCTCTGTAGACATCTCTAAAGCTAGATGTTGTAATATCTGTGTTTCTACTCTGTTCTGACTGATTTGCTGCCATTTTATGTTTTATGTTCTTTGCCATTGTTTTATTGTTTTAACTGCTTGCTTGTGTTTTATTGCCATTTTATGTTCTAAAACATCTGTCCTTTTATGCCTGCAGCAAGCCTAGCTAGAGGTGTTGTTTCTTGTCTCTATGAGACTATCCCCCGCAGAGACCCGGGTTTGGATAAGATCAGGGCAGGCTGGGAGGCCGAATTGGAGATCGCATTTTCAGATGAGTGGTGGGAGCAGGCAACGGAGAGGGTTAATTCTTCCTCTTCCTGTGCTAGGCTTAGCCTCATTCAGTTTAAAGTTCTCCACAGAACTCATTACAGTAAAGCAAGGTTATCTAAAAGATATCCGGGCATGACGGATAGTTGCGATAGATCACTCACCAGGGAATCTGTCCCACATGTTCTGGTCTTGCCCCAAATTGATACCATTCTGGAAATCTTTCTCCAGCACAAAGTGTTGGAGACAACCATTTTGCCTTGCCCCTAAATTGCAATTTTTTGAATCCCGGAGGAGGATGTAGTTTTACCCAGACTTAATGTTATTGCCTTCGCCTCATTAATCGCCCGCAGGAGGATACTTTTACAGTGGAAGGCTGAGTCCCCTCCCTCGGCTAAATCATGGTTGATTGATGTTATGTCCTTTCTGAAAAGATCAAATTCACAATTCTGACAAATTTTACAACCATTGGCAACCTTTAATATCGTATGTAAGCGGTTTAGAATCACTTTCACCTGACTGAAGACACATGGTGTTGGTGTGCGGATCTCTACCTGGTGCAATATATATAGCAATATGTCGGAAATCCTTACACATGAGTCGAGAAATGAGCCAATTAAGCGCTTTATCTCTTTATATATATATAGTTTTTTATTTTATTTTTATTTATTTTATATATATATATATATATATATATATATATATATATAATTATTTTTATTTAATATTACTTTGTTTTATTTTTATGTACCTGTTTGTATTATTGTTAATCTTACCCCCCATTGAAGTTGTTTTTTAACCATAACCATGTGATCCCTTTCTTTGTGTCTTAGTATCTTATCTACCCATTGGTTTTATACCTGTATATACTGTATGTTGTGTGTATTGCTTTGTACTCAAATTATTGTTTTTTTTATACCTGCGTTTGTATGTTGTTTGTATGTCTGGCCTCGTGGGGAAAGATGGTGGGTGGGTGGGGAGGACTGGGAAGGGAGTTGTGGGAGAAAATGTAAAAAAAACGAAGAGTCGTATTCTCTTTTGGTGAAAACTGCACATGATCTAACTCTTTGAATAAAATGTACTTAAAAAAAACAAAAAAAACATCTGTCCTCCCCCAGGTGTCCATCCTACTGTACGTGGCTGACCTCATTGTGCGGCTGATGTGGAGGCGGAGCCTGGATCCAGACAACTTCTCCATCCCGTACCTGACGGCGCTGGGAGACCTGCTGGGCACCGGCTTCCTGGCGCTCTGCTTCCGCTGGACGCCGCTGCTCCAAGGACTGGGCCTTTAATTTAATGAAACCCACCGTTTCTCCCCAAACCCACCGTCCACTTCTCTCTCCCACCCTACCAGTCTCACCATCGGGATGTCGTTGTTCGCACGGGTAAAGCTGGACAGCACTTTTTGTTTTTGTTTCAAAATGATCCCTTTTTTTGTTGAAGGTGGACGGTTTTTCTTCCCCCCCCCCCCCTTCCACCCTATGGACCAGTCAGTGTCAATAAGTTAACAGTAGGTCTGAATTAAAAACGTGCCCATACTGCTAGGAGTGACCCCTGGGTGGTCAACGAACATCCAAATGCTGGGGACGAGTTTAGAGGTTTGACCAAATGGCATTTCCCCAGTAGAGCAGCCACGTTGAACGTGAACCTAAGAGCCCGTATCAAAGTGAAACTGAGGACAAGGACCTTTCTGCCGTACTACTACTGTACATACAGTTAGTAGTACCCACCATGCCAGACTGCTTTTAGTTTTTGTTAAGCGTGTGGGACAGTATATGGATGGAGATCTGCTTGGACAACCAGTAGTCACACACTGGTTCACACTTGGAGGATGTGCTGTACTATGCATTTTCTGTTGAAATGTGTAACACTTGTGTGAAACAAACACTATGATTGAATTACCCGAGTCAGAGCAAATAAGACCGTTTTCCCGTTATTCAGATCACGGCAGACTAGAAGCACGTTACTCATTAAGGGACTCATTTCTCTTTTGTTGAATTGATAGTTTACAGTCCTTTAAGATCACAGTAAAATATGGAGTGTGAATTTGAAGGTTCTCCGAGTACAATGAACACCCTGGATCTTACTTTGAAGTGTGTACTGAAAATGTCATGATACCATAGCCCAGGAAGCCTATTTAGTTCTAACCCAGTTTGGTATCCGATTCTGACTCATTCTATTGTTGAGAACTTCCGTCAAAATGAATTATAATTTACCTTTTTGACACATTTTTAAATGCTGAGAAACTGGTCATAGACAGTCCTAGGAGCATGACATTCTAAACAAATATTTTGGTAATGTTGACTGCTCCCTCAGCATTTAATGTGTATACAATAAAGGTGACTCGGAAAGCCTTATTATCCATTGTTAATAGTTTAAGGGGGCCATCCAGAACCACAAAACCTCATTAGCATCACAGTTAAATTATGTTCATATAATAATGTGCATATCGACAAGATGGTCTTCCTTCTAGCTTACAGTATATGCCGTAATATTTAGAAATGCTGTTTTCATATTCCACTCCTGATCATATGTACCTATAAAGTATATTAATAAACAGCATATTCCACCTATTCTATTGGCATTGTAAAAAAGAAAAAGAAGAGAAACCTGTGGTCAACAGGTTAAAGTTTTGACGTGCCTCAGGAATGCATACTTTAGCTTAGTAACTAGTTGGTAACTGGGATGTGATCCGCAACAATGCATCCATAATAAACAGTGAAATATAATCTTACACATAAACACTATTTGTTACTACCGCTAAGTGGTAATAGTCAACTGTATTCAACTGTCACAGTTAAAAGTAAGATTCTGGATAACTGTTCCAATACCAGATGTTTAATGTGCCGTCTGTCCGTTCAATAGTGCTTTGCTAAAAGCGGCTTTAACACACTGTTGCACAGTAGTTTTGAAATTATAACATATCGAGTGTTGGTGCGTTTTTGGAGTCTTGTCAGCCCACTGTGTGCTTCTCAAATAGTGCTGCTATCAGAATCAGAGCCACAGTTCAACCAAACCCATCATCACCAGTGAAAACATACAGATGTGTAACCCACTAACCTCTAAACCCTAGTTTACCTAAGTTCTTCATACAAGTAAGACGCGCAAACGCGAGAAGCGAACGCAGCTTGTGTGTGTGTGTGTGTGCTACAGCTGCGCCCTCTGGTGGTGGGCGGGTGGTGTCACAGCGGGACAGACAGACAGACAGACACACAGACATGATCTGCAGGGTCTCATAGTTAGTGCTCATTGCATTCGCAATCACTGCGTTCGCAACTACAAATAGCTACAAGCTCACAGTGTGTTTCTTCGCTGCATATACATCTCAGAATATGGATGCTAGTTTCCGAGTGAAGTTTCAAGTCAGCAGCGGGCTTGAGCCCTGTTTTCAAATCAAATCAAATTGGTCTTAATATATGACTTAGGAATCTAGTATTGAGACATATGGTCCGCATCTGGAAACGTTGATATGCAATGCTTTTTGGGTTGAATACCATCAATATATCTTGTACTGAAAAGTACAGTGCCACCGTTTTCTCTGGTAGGCAAACTGGTTCGCCTCACCTTCCAGCAGCACATGAATGTGTTTAAATTCGATGTGGTAGAGCAGCGTGATATCATAGCACAATACCCGTTGCACCCTTTTTTGATTGCACATCCAATCCAAAGTTGCCAAAGTGTTTAAAATGTGTCTTTGTCTAAAAGTCACCACACCACACCGATCGGTATCACAGTCAGAGACTTTATTAAAAACATTGTATTTGTTCATTACGTGAAACGTCTTACACGTCTTACAACGGTCACACTGCCACGTTCTAGTGTGTTAAGGGGTTTGCACTTTTTTCCATTTGCCTTTGCAGAAAACGATGCAACAGTCCTCGTGACCTCAGCGCCTGTACTTTCTTTGGCGTGCGTAGAGATGCTGATGATACGTGGTAAATGTGTGGCGAGTGTATGCTATTTTATGGACAGTTCTATTTTAATAAAAACCAACAGTGTCGTCAAACGGAGTAGTAATGTTTATGGTTCCTGTGAATGATTCAGTGTGTGTGTGTGTGTGTGTGTGGGGGGGGGGGTTCTTGGGTACGATCAGTCGTTTCAGAGTGATGGAGTATCTTAGATCGGGTGCAGTACTTAGTTTAGACAGTATTTGGTTTAGACTAGTCATTGGTTAGACCAGTCATTAGTCCTACAACTACAACCTATCTCAAACCCTCACCCTAACCTCCCACGGGGGAGCACACCTAAACCTAACCTTAACCCATGTCTAACCAGTGACTAGTCTAAACTAAGTATGCACCCCTCTTAGATCAGAATTGCTTTTTTCCCTAAGAAACAGAAATGATGAATTATGGATATCTGAAGACATTCTGCCAAAGTGAACTGGGCAGTTGGCGAGCAGATGTGTGTGAAATCAGTTTTCATTATTAATCCTGTTTTATAGTTCTGTGGAATCGGTTTAACTGCTTCTTGAAATCAGGTTCACAGTTTTTGTTCACTCAAAGAAAATAACGTGGTGAAACTCGATTGACAGGAACCATTTAACCAAATTGTATCGTCATCATTACACATCAGTGAAATCCTCATTATCAGTTGAACTGTTGGCAGTTAGTGTAAAAAAAGGAACTCTCACAAGTTCTGTGCTTTGGTGGTTTCAAGAAGCAGTAACTGAACGTCACAGTTTGTGCTGATTCACTGTTCAGTCCGTTTCATAGTGACTCACCACAACCAGCTCACTGGCTCGACTGCACAAACATCTACTTATAAACTGTGGAAGATGTCAGACTTCTGATCAGATACCCTACATCAGTGGTTCTCAAACTTGTTTAGTATCAAGTACCCCCCATAACTTTTCTTTTGCATTTCAAGTACCCCCCCAGTAGTGTGTACACACGGAGTTACAGACCTGTAAGGGTCCATTTGGAAACCCCCTCAAGGGACCATGAGGGTCCCTGGACCCACTTTGAGAACCACTGCCCCACATGTCATACACCATTTCCTAAATTCCTACTGAACTGTATTAGTCCTCTGAATTCCCAAAAGACGAGAATAATGTTTCAACAAGTTACAGTATGCTTAGCCTCGATACCCAGGCTTTTACAGTATGCTATACCCTCAAAGCAGCTGAGAGAGGGGAAGGGGAAAACGGTCATCAGCAAGTCACAGCTTCTTGTAGAATATGGCTTGAGATAAACCG
This sequence comes from Protomyctophum parallelum, assembly GCF_964188405.1. Lineage (NCBI taxonomy): Eukaryota > Metazoa > Chordata > Actinopteri > Myctophiformes > Myctophidae > Protomyctophum > Protomyctophum parallelum. The sequence continues at coordinate 37,685,574 of NC_139705.1, forward strand.
CTGCGAAACAAAGACAACCGCAAAAGGCATCAGGCTTAATAAAAAAAAACAATACTTACAGTATAAAGATGCAGCTTCCTACACACTACCCATTCAAACAGATGAAGTATTGCACATTTACAAAAGCATGCTCGAGGGGATCACAGTTTTTATTTATTTTTTAGTTTAAAGCAAAAATGACACTTTGATAGAGGTTTGGGTTGTGCCGTAACTCTGGTGAGATATCTAAAATAGCTTCTCCACTGATTATTAAATGACATTCCAAAATGTTCTCCTCATTTACTTCCATTGCCCATTGAAACAGGTCTCAAAGGCACCGTTTTAGCACATTGCTATTGTTCATGCAGTCATGCACTCTTTTAGCACATAAACAAATGCTAACAAAGCCGATTCTATACCAATTACCAAACCCATATTATTACTTTTTTAATTCATTATATTTGCATTTGTTTACATGCTAAGAGTGTTCCTTTGAGATCTGTTTCACTGTGCGGTGTAAGATGAATTTTAAATCAATAGAGACTTTTCCGCTTTGCCAGTCGCCAAATGTTGGAATGACATCATGGGAAGGTATAACTGCACACCACAACCCCTCTACCAAAGTGTACATTTCGCTTTAACCCATTAAAACCAGGAAAGCATCTGTCATTTTAGATTTTAGCTATAGAGCACATTGATTGGCTATTCATAAATAGCAGATATACAGTACAAGCTCATAGCATGTCACTTTGTGCCACACTATGAGCTTGTATCTGCTATTTTTGAAAAAGTTTGAAAACCACTATAGCAACATACATTTTTCAGAAAACTGTTTGGATTCAGAAGGCATTTCTATTTTATGGGTTAAGTGACAACTTGTTTGCCAACGCTGGCACATCTACAGACACATTGCCAGTAGTTTTCTCCCTCTGTCATGACAAACCAAATAATGTACAAGTATAAAACATGCACACCGCTCTCTCAACCCGGCATAATATCCTTGCTGTTTATTAAAAAAGAATCTCTACCTGAAACTCCAATTACATTTCCATAATTCGGAGCCATAAATTCCATAGCGTTTGGCCGGCTGAAACAAGGCCTTGTAAAGGCCATGACTGTGGGTGGGTGACCCTTTCCGTGCCCATGTCCTCCCTGACAAGGGAGGCTCTGACTGGGCTCCAGATCAGGGCCAGCACTGCCTCTGACCACAGCTATGTGGTTGTTTGTTCAGCCTACCTGCCCAGAGCTAAATGCAGACGGGGATCCGGGGCACATCCAAACTATTACTGGAAGCAGAGACACCAAAGAAACCCTGTGATATACTTCTAAAGGCAGGGGGCCTAGACCGACACACTAAACAACTCCCCTCCCTCCAAGATAATAATTATAATATTTGTTTAGGGCTCCCCTCCCCTCCAAGATAATAATTATAATATTTTTGCCAATCAATAAATCAATACATATTACAATTTTACTCTGTGATAATTGTACCCTTTTAACCACTTCCATCCTGACATCCCTATTTTGGGGATATAATTTGTAGACGAACAATACAAATACAAATTAAATAAAAAGGCTATTGTTTCTTCACAATTTTAGATTTCTTTTAAAGAATAAAGTAGGGCATAAGTGGTTAATATTGTGACACATTTTAATATTGTGTGCTACATTTGTATTCATCTAAATATATTTCTATTGGTGCCAAATCTTTCTGAATGATGGCCTCAGGGTAGTTTTTGTCCAAAAATAATGGGCCTAATAATAATATATAGACTTTTGGTTTAGGGCCCCTAAAAACCTTGGGCTGGTACTGCATCCTGGATGCGTGGAAGAGTGTGAATAAGACAATGTGATAAAGTTATAAAAAAGCACAAGTTGGAAAAGGCTGTGTTCAAGTTCTGCTGTTCCCCAGAAGCCTTTGTTATTTTTGGCGACCATTTGTGTGCAAAAGATGAGTGATATGATCTTACTTGGAAGCCAAACATTCACACCGAAAGAAAAAGCACAACTCAGACAACACGTTCATATCAAATTCATTCATGTTCACAAAATGAGGAGTCCGTCGTCTCTGTGGATAATAAATACTCTGGGCATACAGTAACATAAATAAAAAGGCCTTGCAGAGAGATCGGCTTTCAGACAACACGTCGTAGTCTGTTTCACAGTCAACACACTCACATGTGTGCAAGAGAAGAACCCGCTTCCCGACAGTGTGACTTCTTTACTTATGGCTCACTAGGCTGAAATGAAACGGGCCTTGAGGACGTATGTTTACCGCAGCAGGCCCTCTAGATTTGACTCTAGCAAGAAGGCACATTCACATCTTCACAATCCATGTGTGCAGGCCTCATGGAATGGCATGAAAGGGAATTCAACAGCACTAAGCTGTGGCTTATTCTGTGCTTGGAGATCATTGAACTTCAAGCAGCCACCAGGTTAAATAAAACATCCTGATTTAATTCAGCTGAACCTCAAAGCTCTGAAAGACTGTAATCCAAATGCAAATGAATGACCCCCCCCCCCGCCCCCCTCCCCTCGTCGCCCCCTGTAGTTCCTGCTGAAGAGGCAAATTGCCAAAATAGAAAAGGTTGCACTCACTGAATCTTGACTCCCTGAGTCAAATCCAATGACCATTGTTTGAGAATCCCAAAGAAAGGCCAGTCCACCTCGTTCTCCAAACCCTTTCACAGTGCCAGAAAACCCTCAAGTTCTCTCCTTGACGCTTAATACCTGATTTATATTCGGTTGTGCGCCATATCGCACACCGAAGACAGCAGATCTAGAAGCTCACAATGTGGCGCACTGCGACGGGTTGTGAAGCTTCCAGATTTGCTATTTTCGCCGTGCAACACCTGGCACGCAACCATTTATAGATCAGCCTTAAGGCCCATTCATACACCAGTTTTAGGTGATGAGGTGACCACCGTTTCGGTGTCATCCCCCGTCGTCACTGCGTCCTGAGGTACTGCGGCGTGGAGTAGTTGAACAGCAGGAAGTCCATGCGGTACAGGTTGAACAGCTTCCGCTGGTAGAAGGGGCTGATGTCGTTGAAGAAGCGCGCCGACATGTCGCCGTCGGTGCGCGTGCTCTTGCCCGACGTGGGGAAGCGGACGGCGCCGTCGGCTCCGATCAGCCGGAGCACGGCCTGCGCATCCGGCTCCAGCGTCTCGTACTTGCCGACCACGTCGTAGTGGATGAGGCACGGGTGGCACAGCGAGTGCACGCGCTCCCAGTGCTCGTTGAAGGGCTCCTCGCGCTGCGTCCGCGCGTCCACCAGGTACTGTACGAACTCCTGGAAACGGAACAGGACAGCACATGTGTATTTCGTTTTCAGTCTTTTGAATAGTCTAGTTTTATTCATATTTTAGTCATCTGAAATTATTTCGTGTTAGTCTAGTTTTGGTCGACTAAATGTCGAAAATGTGTTTTGGCAGGCCTTGATGGCGTCATAATTACTGATTTTAGACGTGGTTGCATGCTGAAAATAGCCAATCTACAAGCTCACAACACGTCACAGTGCGACGCGTTGTGAGCTGTCTCTTGTCCATTAGTCACTCCCTTATATTTTAGTGTAGAAATCAACGCTACCTGGAAGGAGACGTCGCTGCCCTTCTCCAGCGCGTCGGGCTCTGCGTCGGCGCGGTGCCGGCGGATGATCTTGGTGCCGTAGCGCTTGTGGAAGGCCGTGTTGTAGCTCCGTGTGAACTTGTTGCGGTAGGCCGACACCAGGCGCTCGAACGGCTCGCGCACAAACACGAACTTGAGGTAGGTGCGGAGGCGCTGGTTGATCTCCGAGACCGTGTACTCGGAGAGCGTGCGGAGATTGCCCGCCACGTGGGCCTCGTTGGCGGGGATGTCCAGGGGGTCGGAGTAGCGGCCGTCGCCGGTCAACACCATCATGACCCGCTTCCAGTTGGTACAGGCCACCTGGACGGCGAGAGTTGATTGATTGAAAATTGTATTAACAGATTGCAGAATGGGTACAGTTCAAGGAAGGTACAGGTCAAAACAAAATCCGCTAGGAGGATAAAACCAGAAAAAGCACTAAGACTACGGGTCCTTCATTTTCAATTCATCAAAACATTTAAAGCATCCCTATGTAAAGTGCACACAACACATGCTAGCGTAGATAAAAGTGAATACGTGATTAAACTGATTCTGAATAATAGCTATCAGTATCTAACATTTCTCTAGTGACCGTAGTTCCACTATAAAAATGGTGTTCAACTATTTTGATAAGACACTCGAGATGTGCAATATTAATCTCAAATATAAAATAAAGAAACACCTGAAGGACTCTAAATGATAATGCTCTGACAAGCCTGTTTTCAAGACTTCAAGATTACTCTCGCAGCACAGTACAGGCTTAGTACATGGTTTAAGTCTTTTAAAAACTTAAACCCTATACTTAATACTGACCGTATTCCCAAGGGCTCTATGCTAGGCACCCTCTTGTTATCACTTTACACTAAATATCGTATAATAGCCAATCTACGAGCTCACGTCGCAGGTCATTAAGAGCTTGTATACGAGCTATTTGTTGTTAAATTGTAGCGAGTTCAAACCTTGTATGTCCAAAACTGTTATTTCTTTAAATTATTGTAAAAACATAAAAATGATCACGATGTGATGCGTTGTGAGCTTGTAGATCTACTATATTCACTACTTTTGTGTGACACTCTTTTATGAAGTAGGGCATTAATCCAAATAAAAAAGAAATATGTAGAGGTTTCTGCACATTGTGAGCCTTGTCAAAGGAACATTTGTTCCGTCGCTTTGTGACGAACACCAAAGTCATATTGAATGGTGTTGACGGAGATCTCCAGGCAGCTCCTCAGCAGTGGTGGAAAGTAACTATTAAAGTACCATTTTGAGGTATTTGTACTTTACTTGAGTGTTTCCAATATCCAATACTTTGTGGACGAGGCTCAGTATACAGACCTTGGATACGTATAGCAGTGGACGAGGCTCAGTATACAGACCTTGGGTACGTATAGCAGTGGACGAGGCTCAGTATACAGACCTTGGATACGTATAGCAGTGGATGAGGCTCAGTTTACAGACCTTGGGTACGTATAGCAGTGGATGAGGCTCAGTATACAGACCTTGGATACGTATAGCAGTGGATGAGGCTCAGTATACAGACCTTGGATACGTATAGCAGTGGATGAGGCTCAGTATACAGACCTTGGATACGTATAGCAGTGGACGAGGCTCAGTATACAGACCTTGGATACGTATAGCAGTGGATGAGGCTCAGTATACAGACCTTGGGTACGTATAGCAGTGGATGAGGCTCAGTTTACAGACCTTGGATACGTATAGCAGTGGATGAGGCTCAGTATACAGACCTTGGATACGTATAGCAGTGGACGAGGCTCAGTATACAGACCTTGGATACGTATAGCAGTGGATGAGGCTCAGTATACAGACCTTGGGTACGTATAGCAGTGGATGAGGCTCAGTTTACAGACCGTGGATACGTATAGCAGTGGATGAGGCTCAGTATACAGACCTTGGGTACGTATAGCAGTGGATGAGGCTCAGTATACAGACCTTGGATACGTATAGCAGTGGATGAGGCTCAGTATACAGACCTTGGGTACGTATAGCAGTGGATGAGGCTCAGTTTACAGACCGTGGATACGTATAGCAGTGGACGAGGCTCAGTATACAGACCTTGGGTACGTATAGCAGTGGACGAGGCTCAGTATACAGACCTTGGATACGTATAGCAGTGGACGAGGCTCAGTATACAGACCTTGGGTACGTATAGCAGTGGACGAGGCTCAGTATACAGACCTTGGGTACGTATAGCAGTGGATGAGGCTCAGTATACAGACCTTGGGTACGTATAGCAGTGGACGAGGCTCAGTATACAGACCTTGGGTACGTATAGCAGTGGATGAGGCTCAGTATACAGACCTTGGGTACGTATAGCAGTGGATGAGGCTCAGTATACAGACCTTGGATACGTATAGCAGTGGATGAGGCTCAGTATACAGACCTTGGATACGTATAGCAGTGGATGAGGCTCAGTATACAGACCTTGGGTACGTATAGCAGTGGATGAGGCTCAGTATACAGACCTTGGATACGTATAGCAGTGGATGAGGCTCAGTTTACAGACCTTGGGTACGTATAGCAGTGGATGAGGCTCAGTATACAGACCTTGGATACGTATAGCAGTGGATGAGGCTCAGTATACAGACCTTGGATACGTATAGCAGTGGACGAGGCTCAGTATACAGACCTTGGATACGTATAGCAGTGGACGAGGCTCAGTATACAGACCTTGGATACGTATAGCAGTGGATGAGGCTCAGTTTACAGACCTTGGATACGTATAGCAGTGGATGAGGCTCAGTATACAGACCTTGGGTACGTATAGCAGTGGACGAGGCTCAGTATACAGACCTTGGATACGTATAGCAGTGGACGAGGCTCAGTATACAGACCTTGGATACGTATAGCAGTGGACGAGGCTCAGTATACAGACCTTGGATACGTATAGCAGTGGATGAGGCTCAGTTTACAGACCTTGGATACGTATAGCAGTGGACGAGGCTCAGTATACAGACCTTGGGTACGTAGCAGTAGATGAGGCTGTGCTTGTCGTCGACGATGAGGTGCCGGAGGTCCTCGGGGGAGAGCACCCTGCGCTTCCTGGTGTGAGTGAGACACGCCTCCTCCAGCAGGTCCCTGCGGTCCTGTAGGGACAGCCTCTGGGACAGCCACAGCTCCGACTGCTGCCGTCGAGGAGGACATAATAAGTACCAAGAACCAAGAGTTAGGCAAGCACAAAAACAAGAATATTAATCATCATACGTAAGAGGCAGAAGGGGAGTTTTTTCTGATCCTCGGGCGAAGAGGAAATTGCTTTTACAGTTTGGGCCACTGTGATGAGTGTACAGGGGGGGTTGGGGTTAAGACAGTGTCTTACTAAGGGCTACTACACACTGCAAGATATTATGCAATATGCCCCGATAATGCTCTCGCCGACCTTTTTTGGCGATCAACGGCAAAAACCTTGCCGATACCTACCCGAACATTTCCAGATATCTGGCACGTTTGATATTTGGATCTGTCGACACTCGCCGACTGGAAATCGTACAGTATGAATGGAGTTGCGATCACTCGCCGAGCAGATCCGTGCTACAGCCAATGAGAGCATAGTACCAGCCAGAGCCATAGAGTAAGAGTTACAACATTGAGGGGGCAGACAACTGAGAGCTCGAGTGCTGTTCATGTAGCCTGGAGAGTGACAAGCTGGAGTTTGAAATACATGTTTTCAACGAGGGGGGCACAAATATCAGCAATTTTAGGCATGTGTGCAACATGACAACTATTTAAAAGTATTGTACAAATGTACAGTGACAACTAAAGTCTCTGTAATGTTTATGTTGTACCATTACTAAAAAACGATCTAAAATAAAGGAAATTAAGATCATTAAAGCTGGGCTGTTGTCTGAGTCCAGCGCATTCTGCCAATTTCCGGTCCAGGACATTGTCGCTCTTCGCAATGCTCTTCGCCAATAGAATTCTATGTAGAAGAGCCGCCATTTGACTGGCCACATGAAGTGAACGGAGATGTCGTAACTCTGTCTTACTCTATGGCTCTAGTACCAGCTAGGTGGCCAGGAGAGGATCGCTGGCCCGTTCCACCGCTAGTGCCCGCAACAAAAGAATGTCTTGTCATTTGTCCTGGACTCCCGCTTTGTACCGCAATATTACCGTCTAGTCCTGTATAAGCCTGCAATATTTGTGAGCGGGAGAGGGGTGGGGGTGTGCTGTTTATTTGGGAGGAATCTGCGTGCAATTGAAATAGTTTGTGTTCATTTTGCGACTAGCAGCTGCGCACGTGGAACACACAAGAGAGAGAGGGAGGATGTTCTCCTCTGATTGAACATAGTGTAGACTGTAGATGTAGCAGTGTGGCTCAGAGCCCCTGCCTGATGGCCTCATAGTGTAGACTGTAGACGTAGCAGTGTGGCTCAGAGCCCCTGCCTGATGGCCTCATAGTGTAGACTGTAGATGTAGCAGAGTGGCTCAGAGCCCCTGCCTGATGGCCTCATAGTGTAGACTGTAGACGTAGCAGTGTGGCTCAGAGCCCCTGATGGCCTCATAGTGTAGACTGTAGATGTAGCAGAGTGGCTCAGAGCCCCTGATGGCCTCATAGTGTAGACTGTAGATGTAGCAGTGTGGCTCAGAGCCCCTGATGGCCTCATAGTGTAGACTGTAGATGTAGCAGTGTGGCTCAGAGCCCCTGCCTGATGGCCTCATAGTGTAGACTGTAGATGTAGCAGAGTGGCTCAGAGCCCCTGATGGCCTCATAGTGTAGACTGTAGATGTAGCAGAGTGGCTCAGAGCCCCTGATGGCCTCATAGTGTAGACTGTAGATGTAGCAGAGTGGCTCAGAGCCCCTGCCTGATGGCCTCATAGTGTAGACTGTAGATGTAGCAGAGTGGCTCAGAGCCCCTGCCTGATGGCCTCATAGTGTAGACTGTAGATGTAGCAGAGTGGCTCAGAGCCCCTGATGGCCTCATAGTGTAGACTGTAGATGTAGCAGAGTGGCTCAGAGCCCCTGATGGCCTCATAGTGTAGACTGTAGATGTAGCAGAGTGGCTCAGAGCCCCTGATGGCCTCATAGTGTAGACTGTAGATGTAGCAGTGTGGCTCAGAGCCCCTGCCTGATGGCCTCATAGTGTAGACCAGGGGTCGGCAACCCAAGATGTTGAATGAGCCATTTTCAACCAAAAAAAAATAATTCAAAATCTACCTGGAGCCGCAAAAGATTTTTAAGCCTTAAAATGCTTATATAATGAAGACAACAGGGCTGCAAGTGGATATTAGCCTATCTATCAAAATAAAAAGTGCGCTATGGTTTAAGCCCGTTCGGAAATAGCGCACTGAGTGCACTGTGCAATGCAAACTAATAGGCGAGTGCGCTCCCGCGGTGCGCATTTCCGAACGCAGTCAACGCACCCTCCATTATTATGCCATGTTTTTTGCATTGTGTTCTTACCCGTTTAATGTGATTTCTGTGTGTGGACATCGCTGGAGAGCTTCTCAACATTGGGCACGTAAAATGTCACTTTAATCTTCACACACGATTGCAAGCTCTCATCGGTGAGGCGTGTGCGGTATTTGGATTTAATGTAGTTCATGTTTGAGAATATCTGCTCACAAAAGTACGTTGATCCAAAGATGGATAATACTCCAGATGCGAGTTTCTTCATGTTCACATAATTGTCTGGAAGAGCATTCCATGTTTTCCGTCTGTGAATGGCTTGCCACGTTTTATTTATTGTTTGATAGTTTGTCACTGCAGATTTAGCCATGGTGCGTCATGCAACTGCAGCCTGTTTTACGCAATCGCTACATTTACATTGTAAACGTGTACATAAACATTCAGATTCCAAATATAAAGTACTCGCCACATGTGCCACGGGTGTTAGAATGTTGCTGGTACAGCGATTAGCATTGCTGCATCCCGCGTTGTTTAATAAAAAGCTTTTTTATCCGAGCTGTTATTTTGCCATTGGCTTTCAACTACGCGCCCCCACCCGGTGTGCAACTGTTTCCCAACCCCGTTTGAGAAAAGGGGCGCTCGGATAAAAATGCTTTTTATTAAACAACGCGGGATGCAGCAATGCTAATCGCTGTACCAGCAAATTTCTAACTCCCGTGGCACATGTGTCGAGGACTTTATATTTTAAATCGGAATGTTTATGGACTGCGATTGCGTAAAACAGGCTGCTGTTGCGTCATGACTGACAGTCATGTTTCAGGGCTATAGCCTACTGCATATTAAGCATACAGACAATCCATCATAATATTTATTCTACACATTTTTACAAAATTGGGAAACTTAAGAATGTTTCTGTCACGTTTGGCCTCCTACAGAAACCATAAATGAAAAATAAAAATGTGAAAAAATAAACATTATACATTTTCATAGATTTTTTTGTAATGCTACAGGGAGCCACTAGGGGAGTGCTCAAGAGCCGCAAGCGGCTCTTGAGCCGCCGGTTGCCGACCCCTGGTGTAGACTGTAGATGTAGCAGAGTGGCTCAGAGCCCCTGCCTGATGGCCTCATAGTGTAGACTGTAGACGTAGCAGTGTGGCTCAGAGCCCCTGCCTGATGGCCTCAAAGGTCTAATATCTCCCCCGGTCCATAGGGATATCCCTTTGGTCTAGTGGTTAAGATGTTGGACTTTCACGCGGGTGGCCCGAGTTCGAATGCCGGGCGTTACATAGACATATTCATATATTTTTTTTGCGGGGTCTTTAAATACCACCTGCAAGCAACGAAAGAACAATGGATGGACATTACTGAGGAACTGTATGTTATGGAAAAACTAACATTCATACTTCAAGAGGATAAGTTCTATAAAAAGTGGGAAAAGTGGGATCTCTTCTCTCAGCCTAGCGATAATGCAAGAGGATTTCAATGAATGTATCTTGTAATATGAAAAATGCAGCCTTGTCTTTTGTCTTTTGTTTTTGTCTTCCTTTTTTTTCTTCTTTTCGTATTGTCTTTTGTCTTGTTGTCTCTGTCTTTTCATCAATAAAAATGAAGTGAAAGAAAATACCACCTGCAAGATTTGTGTTGGGACCAGCGCGTACCGTACTACCGCAGGATCCTGCTGTTTTGTGTGTACTTGTGAAATGCTTAGTGATCTGATGCCCCCCCCCCCCCACACACACACACACACTACCACTTTAAAGGTCATACAGTGTGTAGCACACGCAGACATGCGAAAACCAGCAACCTTCTGATTCCCTAACGACCTCGCTACTCACTCAGTTATAGCCGGCTCCATGTAAGATCAGAGATCTTGATATTCTAGAACTGATGACATACGTCAAATCTACAGTTCAGTCAGACAACTCAAGGAGGATGTAATATATATATTTATTGAATATAAGATAATCAATGCAATATATTTATTATGGTTTGGCGATGTATTGGATCTGCTTTTTAGGTACTCAGGTCAAGCGCATCAGTCCCAACCATAGGGACTCTGAATCCCCCGTACCTAAACAGTAGATCCAAAACGACAGGTGGTAGCTGGGGTGGAGGTGGGTGAGCACTTGTATACAGCAGCACGGGTATACAGTATAGCAGCAGCAGAATTGAGCGCAGGTTGTATGACAGCAGCACGCTGATACAACAGCAGTGTAAGCAAGCAAGAAGGCAGAGGAATGCAAACCTCTGGTTCAAGTAGCCGGTATGAGATGGGGTGAGTGTGTGATTGGCTAAGTGAATCATGTGGATGAGAGCGTGATGCTGCGGTGGCCCAATTAACAGCCGGCGCGCTGACTGAGGTTCCCTGACTGAACTTGCTCCGCGCATGTCTACGACAGGCGCAAATGCTCATTTGAGATCTAATATCCTCCAGCAGTGTCAGTGAGCACTATTATGACACGTTATGGAAGATAACGGGCCATAATCTGCCATTATCATCAGTATAACTACCAGTATCATTAAACCATAAACAGCTGTAAGCATGCACGCGCAAACGCGCACCCGTGTGTGTGTGTGTGTGTGTGTTTTACTGTGTGTTTGTGTGTGTGTCTAAATTCAACACAATGTGTCACCATCAATGATTGCCATATTTTTATCCTAGTAAAGACAGTAAAGTAGGCCCAGGCCGTAGCGTAACGGTCTGGGCACCGGACTGGTGATCCAGTCGCGGTGTGCCGCGGGTTCGACTCCCGGACCCGACACGGCCCTTACCGCATGTCATCCCCCCATCTCTCTCCCGTTTCCTGTCAGCCTACTGTCTGTCCCTTAAAAAAAATCAATAAAGGCGTAAGCCGCAAAAAAATATCTTAAAAAAAAAAAAAAGACAGTAAAGTAAGCAGTAAAGACATTGGAGGGGAACCACCAGGAAAATGCCAATATCTGCATGGATAAGAAACATTTTCTAGCATTCATTGCAAGAAAGGATCATTAATGTGTTCTTGAAGTACAAGAGGATGGAGGGATGTCTGAAAGAATTGGAGATTTGGCTAGCCAACTCCAGTGCAATTATTTTTAATTGTGTGCCATCCCTGGAATTAGGAACAATAATAAATAAATACCGGTAAATCAATGAAAATAATGGAACAAATTATCTTTGCAGTATTTCCCAAACAATCCTGTTTATGGTGGAGTAACTGAAGTAAATGAATGCATCTGCACTTTGATGTACTACTGAATTATTCAGCTTTGGTCTTTTTTTTGTAACTTCATTTCCTTTTGGGCGAGGGGGATTCTCCCAAATGCTATCCATCTTGACTCTCCAAAGTTGAAACAGGCTGAGATAAAAGAGATGCCGGACAGGCTCTGGTCACGTACCTTTAAACACTGACTCACATCGTAGGTGAATGCGACCTTACCGATTTAATACCCTGCAGCGGAAGCTCAACTATATGATGCCAGAAATCATGTCCAAGAGCAATATTTTCTGAGAAAGCAGATCTGCACAAGCGGCGGTAAATTAGCTCGGACGTTTTCCTTTTCCAGCGTCCTCCAAATGAAAAAAGCTTCAGGTTACATCTGGGGAGATTAGAAATGTCTAGAGTTTCAACCTCAGTGTTGAAAGAGACTGCAACACAGATGGTGATGGGTTTTGTCTCTGCAGATCTTTGGGTCATGGGAGCTCATGGAACCAACGGTCATTTCCCTCATAATATTATGTACAGATTGGCTGCAGAGTTCCAGTTATGTGGGAGCCAGTGGCAGCTGAGCTCACATAAGGTGGGGATCTGCTCTTATGACACATTTAATGGGCTGTATTTTGCGTGTCTTAAGTACCAGGTCTTATTCCCTAACTTGAGTAAACTAAAGACCTGGAGGCGTGATCAATGCCATTTGGCTATTCTGAGTGGCCAAAGAGCATTGATCACGCCTCCAGGTCTTTAGTTTACTCAAGTTAGGGAATAAGACCTGGTACTTAAGACACGCAAAATACAGCCCAAAGGTGGGGTCACCTAATATACAGTATTATGATAAAAAACATTTTAATCACATTAGCACTGTGTATAGTCATTTACTTAATCCTGGTTCTTGGCCTGGGGTTGGCATATCTCAGGCTACTGAATTGCAGGCTGTTCCAGATAGTTATTGCAATCTACTTGATATAACAAGTATTGGGCTGCCTGTTGTAATGAGACTGTAATGTAACACAGGGGCTCCACCGGGCGCATCAGCGTCGCGTCTCCGTCACTGTCAGGGAATGTTCCTTTTTTAATCAAGGGTGGCTCCACTGCCTGCGTTGCGTTGCGTTTCGTGACTGCATTAAAATGGCCCCAGTTCGTTTTTTGACGCACGTGACGGAGACGCAACACGCCCGGTGGAGCCCCGCCATAATAGTCTTTCTCTCTCTCTCTCCCTCTCTCTCTCTCTCTCTCTCTCTCACACACACACGTGTGCGCCCATGTGTGCACAACTGCACATGCATGTGTGCTCGTGTGCCCAGCTAACCTTGGACACTACTGAACTGATCAGCATCAAACTTAACGAAGCACACTCCCAGTAGATCAAGGAAGACACTCCACCTCCATCTCTTTGTGGTGGCCTATACAGTTAGCTCTTGAACCAGTACAATTATTGTATGTATCTCTGGATTCCTTGGGTCATGATTCATTCATGGTGAAACTCCCCATAAATGCTCATTTCCACCAAACTAGATTCAGCATTTTCTTCAAAACAACATATTTTTGCTACTACTACTTTTTTGTCCAGAACTCACACCAATCTGTACATATTCAATCTGGAGTGGAGTCGTGTGATATTCAGTCATATTTCATTGTTTTTTAGTTTTTGTATGGCTTTCGCCTTTATTTTATTTTTTTATGGAGGGAAAGACAGTAGACTGACAGGAAATGGGGAGAGAGATGGGGGCCGTCGGTATCGGGAGTCGAACCCGTGGCACACTGCCAGACTGGATTACCAGCCATTGAGCCATGACCCAGGCCGTCATATTCCATTCTAATTGGCTATGATTGCCTTGCTAAGTTTTGAGGCCAATTCTGCAAAAAACATTAGCAGGACCTGATCTACCGCACATGTCATGTGCAGAGACCAAATTTATGTTAATACCACATACTGTACAATTGTGACTTTTCAAATATGACCCAAAGCTGTTGGGGACAGACTGTCTGTCTGTCTGTCTGTCTGTCTGCCTGCGTGTCCTCAGTTTCAAATGGCTATTTTAGGGTTTGCACAACTCTGGGTGTCAATTTAACAATGACATTGTAAAAATGTGACCTGTACACTTTCACAGGCAGAGTTAAATCAACAGTGAGGCTGGTAGTGTATGCTCACCGGGTCTCCATTGTAGAGGGTCTGCAGGGGACTTCTCCGGCCCTTCGCGGGCGGAATGGATTTCTCCACAGAAGGATCTCCAGCTACAGGAAAGACACCACATGAGTACAGTTGTCTTCCTGACAGTTTTCTGAAAAAACTATGTTTCTATGTCAGTCATTATGCTATGAGCTTGTAGATCTGCTATTTTTCAATAGCTAAAGCATAACATGATGCTAACACCAAAAGAGGTTCCCGCCCAGAATGGGTTAATAATTAGCTCTATATACTTCATTTGCCATACGTCGAGTAGCAGATATGGTAGCCTACCTACAAGCTCACAACACATGTCAACAATGAGGCACATTGAGCTTGTAGCAGGGCTTAAAGACAAAAAAGAATCCCAAGGCTGAAAATGATTTTTTGCAAATCTGCACTGATCTCATTAAATGATATATAAATAGATATATAAATAGATCGACTACTTTTATTTGTTTTATACACACCATTTTGTTTAATTTGTTAATGTTCCATTTATTTTTTCATGCATTTATTTGGCCTCTATGATAATGTATTTGCCCAAAACGGGGATGGCAAGCATGTTGTGATGAAGCAGTAATATAACGGCTTCATCACTACATATTTATGTATTTTTAAGGCCCTCTGTTGTGATTCCAAGTGATCTGCACCTTCTACAAGAAGTGTGCCACAGAAAACTATTCTATAGCCTTGAGGGACAGAAGAGAAGAGCACAAAACCATTTCTTGAATCAACCGTACAGACTTTTGAACAAGGTCTAACTAACTACTGGTTCCCTTCCAGGCCAGTTCACACCAATGAACAAGGTCTAACTAACTACTGGTTCCCTTCCAGGCCAGTCCACACCAATGCAGTTCCTTGCAACAAAACCATTTTAAGGCCAGTCACACCAAAGCAACAAATTGCAGAAAATGGTTGCAAGTAGTTGCATCATGTTGCAAGGAGTTACGTCACAAATCATTGGTGTGGACTGACATCACACACACACACACACACACACACACACACACACACACACACACACACACACACACACACACACACACACACACACACACACACACACACACACACACACACACACACACACACACACACACACACACACACACACACACACACACACACACGTAAATGTGATGTCCTCCACACTGTGCTACACTGGACAACGTTACTTAGAAGATGAAGAGAATGTGTAGAGAGAACAGGAAATGTGGAGAGAGTCTTGGAATGACATACAGCAAATGTTCCATCCGGCCCAGGAATAAAACCGGGGACTCACTGATCAGGGCCTGATGTTCAATGTTCACCCCAGAGTAGTCATTAAAGTGGGACTGTGTTCTGGTTCTGATTCTGAAACATTTAGCTGCTGGAAGGATTGTGGATAATCACTTGATTATTTTTCACCATGATGTGCGGTTGTGCGCTCTCTGCATTTTCCCTTTCCAACAGCCTAGAATGCCTATTCACTATCCTCACAATCACATCTTAGTATTCACTTATTAGACTTGCCGTTATATAAACATCTTTGACTGGCCACTTTAGATGTTTAGCATTTCTCCTGTAAGTTTCACGTCCTACCCACGGGATTCAAACCCACGTCTCCTGTGTGGGAACTGGGATACCAAACATCTATCGCTTATCCAGAGAATCCCCGTGCAACTTTGAGTTTCAGGAAGTACTACTTCTCAATCAGTAGGTGTCCAGGCCGACCTTAGAGTATATAGAGACGGCACCGGATTTCTCCTCCCATCCACTTGCATTAAGTTGCTCAAAAGCGCATGCGATTTCACTCCTCCTTCCGGGTAGGAACAGAGTGCATTCTGGGATGAATTGGGCCAAACCAGAGCATGTGAGCGGAGCGGCCGATAATTCTGCTCTTCGCTCTCGACGGCTTTTGTTACACTCGCTCCGCGCTCACGTTCATCTTCCCCCACGCCGCTCCCCACTCGCTCAGCGCTCACCTTCATTTACGCATCGAGCGCTCCCCGCTCCGTGCTCGCTCCGAGGCTCCACTCAGATGCCCGCTCCGCTCAGCACAGATGCCCGCTCCGCTCAGCAGAAAGAATGACGGGGGGAAAAATAAAATGCTGTTTTCCTGAAATTGGCTAATTAAACCTGAAGGCCTTCGTTTCAGACCGCATGTTGCAGCAACATGCAGTCTTTTTTGGAGCATGATGTAAATTAGCTTGATTTCGTTATTTAAAATATCATAGAATAATTCAAACAGACCCAGTTCAAATGTATCAACCGAAGTATGGTATTTATTTTAATGTACCACTGCGAGCACCATGCCGCAAGTGCAACCAAGTTCAACGCCAGTGACAGAAGCAGAACCACAATAAAATAAAATAAAAGATAATTATGCACAGCCCTCGGGGCATATAGCTTGTATTCCGTTTACAAATTGAATTACACTGTAGGCCTATACCTTTTTGCATACTGTTAAGTGTTAATAAAGTACTAAATCAACCAAACAATCGGAGGTAGAACATATCACTTTATTCACTGCCAGGGCATAAGACAGATACAAAATTACGAATATGACATTCTTTAAAAGATGTCGGAGCCTCTGAGGAGGCCGTAATAGCCTATAGGCCTAATTAACACACACAACAGGCTTGTTATCAAACGAACTCAGGAAATCACATGGCTATAATAATAATGTAAAAATATAACTCGACATAACTGAGTGTCTACAAAGTGTCTCACAGTAAAATACAAACGAAATACTCAATGTGCAGTTTGTGCACGTTTCTTATAGCCTTTGAAAAGCTCGAATACAATCAAGTGAATCAAAATATAAAAGTGCTGTTGGATAGGCTACATTTACAGAAATGTATAAATCTAAAACAGAATGCTACATTGTTATGTATGAAATAAAAAATAATAATAGTATCGCTGCAATGCTGCTAACTTTGGGCCATTAACTTTAGGCAGGCCTATTATTGCATTTTGCAATAAAAGGCTATAGGCTATTCGTTTTGTCACTTGCATTTTAAACAAAATAAAACAATGCTCATGTCTTGTGCCTATATCTGCCATGCAGTGCCACTGCCTAAGGCAGTATCTTTGAGTTCACTTTCAAGAACACGAGTTTAGCCAATGTCTGAGGCTTCAAACTCATGCGGTGATTTCTTGACGTCAAACCGGCAGCTGAAAACACCCGTTCTGCGCTCGCAGAGCCACTGGGAATACTGAACACTTTGCGGGCAACTTTAGTCAGGCGTGGAAAGGACTTTGCGTTTGTTTTCCAAAATGCAATGACATCTGTGACATCGTTGGGGTTCGATCTTGGGGATGAGAGGTAGCTTTCAGCTTCATTTTTCGCATAGCCTCCTCCCGTGTGCTGCGTCTCTGAAAAGTATGATCCAAACATGCGAGGCCTCTTGATTACTTCGGGCGCGTCAGGTGTGGTGGTTGATTCTCCGCCGTCGGGTTGACCTGCTGCCTCTCCTGCAGCGTTTGCTGCGGGCATTTCTTTGGTCATTTCCTCTGCTTCTTTGACGAGGAGGTCACGTATTTCTCCAACTTTGTTGCAAACCAACTCATCACGGATTATCCACTCTGTTTTGAAACGAGGATCTAACACTGACGCAAAGAGGAGGTGTTTATCATCGTAGTACATTCTGAAGTGAGTGGACACGTTATTGGACAGTGTTTCCGCGAAAGAAGCTATTCCTAATGGAAGGGCAGCGTTGTTGTTGACGAGAAGGGATTTAAGCTCTCCTACAGAAGGGAGAATCATGCCCAAATTCCCAAGCTCTCGTTGCATGTTGTCTGTGAGGTCAGCCAGCGGTGACAATACTTCGACAAGGTGAGTGAGCCGACGCACGTCATTTAGGGTGAGATTTGCTGCGGTTGTTTTAAGTTTGCTCTGCCACAATGGATCTTTATGGAACAACTTTAGAACAGATTCCACCATGCGTAACTGGCTGCTCCATCGTGTCTGGCAAGCAGTGGTTGGTCGTACACCCAGACGGTCAGTTTCCTCCGTGTTCAGACAACTCTTACGCACACTTTTCACTAGCTTTCCCACTTTAACTAGCAGGCGATTGATATCATCATGCTCGTTAACTGCGTCTTTGATAGCTAACTGAAGCAGATGAATTGGGCATCGCAGGTGTAAACTTGATACGTTGAAGTACTGGTTTACCACAGCCTCTACATTATTAGTAACCGCGTCCACTTGGTTTTGCGAGAGCGCAGGTTCCTCCTCCGCATTTTCCTCCCCTTCCTCCACCAACACTTCATCATCATCATCATCATCATCGTTCTCCTCTTCTCCTTCAGCGTCATGCCTTTAAATGCCTTTATCATGTTGCTGGCACTGTCGGTCACCACACGAATCACGCGTCGATGTATTAATTTAATGTAATTTTTCAGCACACTTTCGTACTTTTGATAAATGCGCTCTGCAGTGTGAGACCCTGTAATGTGCTCACAGCTTAACAGAACCGTGTGGCCCTTGAACGTCCCGTCGATAAAACTTGCCACGATAGCAAGGAAACTGTGGCCTCTTCTATTTGTCCAAATATCAGATGCAAGAACGAACCCTTCACCCATTCCCAGGAGATCTCATAGTTTCGCTTCCATCTCTTGTATGGCATTTGGCATAAGTGTGTCCCGGACAGTACTGTAGCAGGGCGGGTGTAACCTGGTTGGGCCATGCCGGCATGCCATGTGTCGCATTCCTTCACGTTCTCCTTTACTTAGGGGTTCGTAGTCCATGGATATCATTTTAAAAAACGCTTCATCCAGCTCCCTTTTTCTTTCACGTGTCACGTTTGTTCCCTTTCTTGCAGTGAGGAAATTGTGCAGTTGCTCAGTCTGTTTCTCTTTGTGTTGCTGCTGCGCCTGGGCATCTAAAACAAATAAATGCTTTATATTAATTAAGCTGTAATTAGGCTACCAATTTCAAATAAATGCTTCATATTAATTAAGCTGTAGGCTACCAATTTCAAAATGGCTAATAATGACATTGACAACAAACCTTTGGATTTCTTCTCATCATGTTCGCGAAATATGTTCTCATGCTTCCTCCCAATGTGCCTCTTCAGATTCCAAGACGAATCTTTGCCGAGGGTAACGCACTCTGCACATTCCGTCTCTGCACCATCATCGTCAGTTGTTTTCACGATACATTTGAACTTTTTATCTGTTATTCTTTTATAATACTTAGCAAACTCCATGTTTTCACGTTGTTGTGGGATTTCTGTATACAAAGCACAGGTGCATTGTGGACCTCCGACCTGGTAGCTAGTGGGAGGGACCGAGCATGCTCAAACATGATTTTGTGCACAGTGCCGTGTGCACTGTGCGGCTCGGAGCGGAGGACAGTTCTCGCTCCGGAAGTCAATCTGACCCATTTAAAAACCCGCTCCGCTCTCACGTCAAAATCCCCCCGCTCTGTTCCTCGCTCGCTCCTCGCTCCGCTCACATGCTCTGGGCCAAACACATGAACGCGCTGGCCGTTGACTATCATTGCACGCGGACCAGCTCTGGCCCAGCGCTTCAATACCAAATTTGGCCACTATGTCCATTTTGCCTTAGGGTTTCCTCCGGGTGCCGTCTCTATTAATATATACTCTACACCAGGATCTAAAAGTCTCAACGGAAGAGTAGGAAGCACACGTCCAACCACTGCAGATGTACTAGTTATATTGTATCAACATACTCCATACAAGATTGGTTTTATCCATTCAAATAAGTCCCGTATTGAAGCTACTGCTACTACTTACTCATCAATTTAGCATCTCTGGCCTTTTACAACAGACCTCTGCTCTGACCAGTATGCTCTATCACATGAGGCTGTCGCTTGCCGAAAAAGAACAGATCCGCAGGCTAACGCTGCGTGTTAGCTTGCAGATCTGTTCTTTTTTTAGCAAGTGACATCGGTGTACTGGGGAGCACAAACAAAACTCAACACCTTCAGAAATGTGCCTTTGAACGAGCCACAGGCCGTCTGTTCCAGAGCTGCAAGCAGAAAGTCTCCCTCCACTCCACCGGTGACGTGACCCTCTCCTCCCTCTCCCCTTTTCAAATTCCTTCCTTTCCCCTCATTTACATGCTTCTATAGGAACAGCTTGTTCCCTGCAAAAGCCTCCTACTCCTCCTTCTCCTGCTAGCTAGCTATACATCCTCCCCTCTCAACTCACGTTTCTTCACCTCCCCCACCCATCCGTCCGTCCATCTATCCATCCATGATCCATCCGTCGGTCGTTTGCCACATCCCTCACTTTCTCCCAGTTGGCAGTGATGTTTCAGGCACTCTGCCCGATTCCCTCTTTTGTTCCCAGTGACTTTTTTAAATACGAATAGTACTAATAAAAAATAATAACAGCATTCTGGATGTTACTGTGCAGTGGACTTGGTAGAACAACTTTCATAGTCATACACAGAATGTTGCTCAGGGTAGTTTATGGAATTGACACGAAAGAAAAAGTAGAAAACATTGACACAGTAATGTCTTTAAGTGTATACATTTGGAACTGACACTGTCAGAGTTACAGGTGGTGTAAAAGTTAGTTATTGACAATAAAAAAAACACGTAAAATCTCTAATTCAGACAGTTATCTTTGCTATAGTGTTCAGTAAAAGGGCTCGGCCAATTTTGTCTTTTGTTTTCCCCATCACCTTTCCTTGTTTTTATGCAGTATCCTGCATGAGTTCTCTCTCTTGATTGGATAAACGTGGTATCCTGAGTCCTGACCCGAAAAGTAATTTCTGTTTAAGAGTTGGGAGAGATGGGAGGAGCTGTTACTGAACAAACACTCTATAGTCAATGCAATAATTATCGGAATATAGAGGTGTTTAGCACTTATTTTAAATCAACACCGGATTTTACTGGTGGAGCAGTAAAGCAGGGTGGGGGACTGGGGGTTGTGGTCAGGCTATAGCCTATATAGGACACCTTTCCATTGCCTCACCTTCTGGATTCTATTGCTGCGTTCACACGGGCAGATGCAAAGATACAGTCTACCATTCATTGTCAATGGAAGCCAGCGACATGAAGATGCAAAGATACATCCAACGTTTGTAGCTGCTGCAAAAGCTACAAAAAACGTGAGTTGGTTTCAACTTCAGATACAAAGATACAAATACGCTGTGTGTGAATGCAGTATATTGGGGGTAAATGCTTCCGTCCACCTCCTACTACCTTATCTCTCCTCTGTCTGTCTCTCTCTGATCCAAACATGTTCTCCCTTCGAGCATGCCTGCCTGCCCTCCCGCTTCCTCTCTTCCTCTACCCTCCGCCTGTATTCTCCTCTCGTCCACCGCCGCTCTCATCTCCTATTGTACCCTCCCGTGCCGTGCCCCCTCTCCCTCCTCTACTCCAATCCCACCTCCTCCTCCTCCTCCTCCCCCCAGTCCGCCCCTTCAGGGCTGAACGGTCCGTCATTTGTCTGTGGTCCTCCGAACCGCTTGGCGACCAAAGACAGGAGAGTGATTGGTTTGTGTGCCAGAGAGAATGTATGCATGCATGCATGCAGGGCTGCTTGACGTTGCACAAGAAGAAGAGAGGGGCAGCGCTGGGAAAAGGGAGGGGACAGGAGAGAGACTGAAAGGAGTGTGTGAATGCCAATACATTACGGTACACAATGAAATCAGTTCAGTTCAGTTCAGCTTTATTTTCGGAATGGTGGACATACAGTTCATACATAACAAACATAATTTTCTTTTTCTTATTTTTTTCTTTTTTTGAGTGTCCATTGCTTGTGTCCTGTCCAAATATCAGAAAAGGGATAGGGAGAAGCCATAGTCTTAAATGCGCAGTATTCATTTCATTAATACTTTTTCAGAGGGAATGTCTGTCTACAGTAGGATGATGAAACAACGCCAGATGCTCATAATCTCATATGGAAAGCATATCAGTTGAATTGGCAGGAAAAATGAAGGGAACGGGAGGTGAAAAAAGTATACACTGACATAATGTAGGTACAGGAGGATAAATTAACCCCCCTAGGGTTCATTTAACTGAGTGTACAAATGGAACATTCATTCGGTTCCATTTGTACTTTCTTCAGAGTTAAGTTAACACTGAGAATTTTCCTGTGATGTAGAGCTGACACAGAGTACCGACACTGGACGTCTTGAAGCTTACTTGTGCTAAGACATTAATCAAAGCAACCTCCCAGAGGCCTGAATACACTTTACTCCTAATTTATACTCAATAGACTATGATGATACGTTTGAAGATCAGTTCTTTTAGGCTGGGTGGAACCTTCTGGCACAGTAGTACTAAACTGGTTCAAATCATACTTCAAGGACAGGGACAACTTTGTGTCTATAGGTAATTACATATGAGGACAAAAATGTCATCTGCAACTGCAAGTCTCCAGTCGGAGGCAAAGCAAAGCAAAGCAAAGTTACCATGTTTACCCAGGGTAACTGGACTAAGCTCAAGAACTTGTTTACAGCCAGGCCCTGCTCATAGAACATTTCATGGTCGGGGTTCAATGCCTTGCTCAAGGGCACTTCAACGGTGGTAATTTTAACATGCCAGTCCGGGGATACGAACTAGCGACCTTCCGATATCAAGACCGCTCCGCAAACCGTTTGGCCACCGCCACCGCGGCTTCTTCTGTTCAACTTGTAGCCCCACTGGCTCAGATTATGGAAAACAACTAAAACTGTTACCATAGATATGCGGAATACATTTACATAACCATATCACAAGGGGACTACTAAGTAAAATGAATGCACTGACCAGACCAGACGATTGGATGTGCCAGAATTTTCTTCAATTACAAAAAAAGACAAAACTAACCCAACCTTGGTGTAATCATGGACTCAGACCTGAATTTCAACTTCGCCCGAGTCTATAATATCACTCCTTGTTAAGATTGTTACACTGCTCTGCCTGACAAAGAATTGATTTAAAAATACAATGGTTTATAAAGCACTGAATGGTTTTGGTTTAGGGCATCAACTCTTCTCAGGTTGTCTGGGACAGGTCTGCTTTCTGACCCCAGAGTCAGAACTAACAGATCTGCTAAAACCTTTAGATATTTATTATTTAATGTGTTCTGCATTCTCTTTTTATTTAATTGTTTTTTTTATTTGTTAAATGATCCTTTCAAAATGTCTTTCTTTGCTTTCTCTTGACCTGAGATCAGATTCTAAAAATGTCTTCTACATCCTGACAGTTTTCTGAAAAAGCTATGTTTCTATGTCAGTCGTTCATCGATTAAAAATAAATAGCAGACATACAAGCTCGTAGCGCGCCACTCAGTGGCGCGCTATGAGCTTGTAGATCTGCTATTTTTCAATAGCTAAATTATAACATAATGTTTAAAACACCAAAAGGGGTTCCCACCCAAAATGGGTTAATGCTCTGTGTCGTAATGCTTAATGTTTTATGTGAGGTTTTATGTGATATGCTATACAATTGAATGTGCCTTGTCTTGCCTAGGCAAGCGTCATTGTCATGTGATGGAATATACATTAAGCTTAAATGATTCTTGTCTTGAGCCAACGCCTGAAGCTAAAAGACGGTGTAGCGTTAGCTTATCTGACAATCCAGATCACTGTTCTTTTTTACTGCAAGGAAATGTTTCTCTCTCTGTTGCTCAGAGATGTGTGATTTCAATAAATAAAAGGCATCAAATGCATTGCATCTTGTCAGTTAGGAAGTTTAAAGTCACTGCTTGTCTATAGTAGTGTGCAGGGTAACATGTCATTGTTCCGACCTCCCGTTAGTCTGACCGATTACTAACACTTTCCCACACCCTTAACCGGTGACGTAAGTCGCTAACCCTAACCTCGGTCTTAACCGGCCATGTAAGTCGCTAACCCTAACCTCAGTCTTAACCGGTGACGTAAGTCACTAACCCTAACCTCAATCTTAACCGGCCATATAGGTTGGACTAGCGGAATGTCGGATTTATGGGCAGGGGGATGTGAGAGAGAATGACGGACAGACAGACAGACCGACAGACAGACAAACGTGAGACTGTGCAGTGGTGATCCTTCCCAAGGTCCCCCTCCTCCTCCTTGTTCCGCAGCTCTCATGAATCATCAAAACCTCCATCTGTCTGCATCTGAGTCACGCCGTCTGAACACAAGGACGGGCGCTTCATTTTGGGTTTAACTTGTTGGGACACGCTCCAAGCACCGGACCCACCATCTACAGCTCGCAGCCGCTTTCATTTTTTTGGTTTAATTCCATTTAATTCATTCCCCTATGTTCACTCAATCATGAACGAGGCCTTCAGGCTGAGCTCAGAGAAAATGATTTCCCTACTGGACTGAAAGTAACAGGAAAAACAGTGCCTGAGGGCGACATTGACACAAGAAAACAAGTTATAGATGAGAAACAAAACAAATCACAAGTTTCAGCAGGACTAACAAATAAACTGAAGGGAATGAGCCCAACAAAACCACAACCAGATGTCTGGGGAAGTGAGACACAAATGAATGGTTTATTGTCAGTGTTAAGCTAAATTTTTACTCACACAACGCTGTCGCTTACTGACTGATCTTCAAGCTAACAATGCATGAATGTACAGACACACACACACACACACACACATACATACATACGTACACATATAATATATGTATATTATATTTAGAAGTAGGTCCTAGCATCACCTTCAAAGCACTTCAAAGTGTGCTATATTCAATGTAGCATTATGTAACATATACTGTAACATTAACAAATGACAATGATGGAATGGAAATGTTTCCACATACGGTAAACTATTTCCATCATCAAGGAGCATATGGACTTCTCAGTGAGCCCCATTATGTCAGAGGCAGCCCACGTAACGTCACGGAATTGTCTATTGGCTAAAAGGAACCTCAGAATGCCTGAACCCTTATGAAGGTCATTGGGGCCAGACAAACCGGTAGCATAGAAAACCAGCAGTACAAAAACCCCTGGTTGGATAGAAAACAGGCAGTATTAACAGGTCCCATTAGGATAGAACATCTGCAGTAGTAGAGGTTCTGGTCTCCTGGTGCTGTAGCTCTGGTCCATAGGGTTAGAAGGACTAACGCTATGGACCAGAGCTAAGGTCATGGTAGCTCTGGTCCATAGGGTTAGAAGGACTAACACTGTGGACCAGAGCTAAGGTCATGGTAGCTCTGGTCCATAGGGTTAGATGGACTAACGCTGTGGACCAGAGCTAAGGTCATGGTAGCTCTGGTCCATAGGGTTAGATGGACTAACACTGTGGACCAGAGCTAAGGTCATGGTAGCTCTGGTCCATAGGGTTAGATGGACTAACGCTGTGGACCAGAGCTAAGGTCATGGTAGCTCTGGTCCATAGGGTTAGACGGACTAACACTATGGACCAGAGCTAAGGTCATGGTAGCTCTGATCCATAGGGTTAGATGGACTAACGCTGTGGACCAGAGCTAAGGTCATCGTAGCTCTGATCCATAGGGTTAGACAGACTAACACTGTGGACCAGAGCTAAGGTCATGGTAGCTCTGGTCCATAGGGTGAGAAGGACTAACGCTATGGACCAGAGCTAAGGTCATCGTAGTGGTCCAAGTGAAAACCAGCAGTACTAGACGTCCTGGTAGGATAAATCATAGAACAGTGGTTCCCCACACTCGGCCCACAGATAAATATTGTGAAAAATTGTCGATCTACAATATTTCTAATAATATTTGACAAGTTGGCCAATGTTTGACCAGTTTTGATAATTACACTAGTTTGTTGATTATGTTTTATGTAGTAATGGTCTTTTTTCTTTCTTTCTTTCTTTTTAAGTATAAAGAAAGTAGTGTATAAAGTCTTTCAATCGTTAAACTGTTATCTGGAGAGCCCCCCCTGGGGGTCCAGTCCACTGGGACATAAAACCTGATGCAAACTGGAGTTCCTGACAGACATTAAACCATCACTGTATTATGAGGTCCACTCACTGCTGCAGAAGACACAACCCTATGGTGGGTAGAAACACTGTGCCTATGTACTCATTTGTGTAAACAGCATGCAGTGCACTGCGTTTAGAACCACGCATCTTTCCTTCCTCTCATTTATCTCCACAGCTCTCTGTCACCTCGCTTCCTGTCCCCCGTGTTTGCATCAGTAACTGTCTGTCACTTCCTCTTCCTGGGCCCACAGACAGTGACACGTTCGCAGATAGGATGAGGTCTACAGTGTTAAAGTGTGTGGTTAAAGTGTGCAGTGTGGTAAACATATTGTCGGGTGGAAAAAAACCTTCTATATGAACTGAACAAAGAGGCCCCACAGCCGCATTTTAGTAACTAAAATCCACTGTAGCTGCATGTTTTCCTTATAAACATCAGTGTCATCCACAGAGTAATGTGCAAGAGTGTGAGAGACGCATAAATTGTATTTGTGTGTTTCGCTTCAGTAATATAATAAAAAGCCTTTCTCCCTGTTTTATGGCCTCATCCTTTCTTTAGGTCTGGAATAAATCTTTCCCAGCCGCTTATCGTCAGACTCTGCTCTCAGTTTCGCAAGAGCAGAAGTCGATAGCACTTGAAAGTGCCGTTCACCTTTACGAGGAATGCCTAATGGAAGTTGTGCCCCATAAACTGAAAAGCGAGACCCAATGAAATGCCCCGTGACCTGATGTTCCTGAAAGCCCATTTTGCGTAGACATGGGAGATACCCCATAAGGGGGGAAACCATGCAAAACAAATTTAACATCAAGCGAGAATAGTCACTGGGGGAAAGACTGATTTAAAAAGTTTGATACAAACTGATGTATGACTTAACCCTGCAATGATGATTTAATTAAGCAAGGACATTTATTAAAGTTTGAATGTGTTTTGAGACAATGTACTATAAAGACATTAACAGGGGGGTATGATATATGCTGTATGGCTAAAGCTGTGAATAGATAGTATGTATTGTATTGCTGGTATGGTCCTTTATGGATGAATGACATTTTGTGGAGCTCTCAAGACAGCTCTTCATTTTGTCTAAGTGAGGAACACCAACCTTTTGCACAATGAGCAGCTGAGACAAAGAACCATCTAAATCCATAATCTATCCCGCCCTCCCCCCTTATCTATAATTTATATACATTATGGACAATTACTATGGACTTAGATGGTTCTTCGTCTCAACTGCTCAATCTCTTAATTGTCTTGCATGTCTTCCTTAAAAGCAGTCCTAATCTATAACATTTTTTTGTGACTTTTGCCTCTTTTTCCTCCCAATTTAGTCGTTATGCCAATGAATCCTCCCCACACATGCTGCGATGCCACTGTGCGACCTAAGCTTGTAGATCTGCAACTTTCAACTGGAATCGACCTAAGCTTGTAGATCTGCAACTTTCAGCTGGAATCGACCTAAGCTTGTAGATCTGCAACTTTCAGCTGGAATCGACCTAAGCTTGTAGATCTGCAACTTTCAACTGGAATCGACCTAAGCTTGTAGATCTGCAACTTTCAGCTGGAATCGACCTAAGCTTGTAGATCTGCAACTTTCAGCTGGAATCAACCTAAGCTTGTAGATCTGCAACTTTCAGCTGGAATCGACCTAAGCTTGTAGATCTGCAACTTTCAGCTGGAATCCAATTGTTTGATCAGCTGTTGCACACTCTGACATGCGTCAGAATACTCGGAACAGAAACTGTTACTAACATGTCAACGGCTCTCGACCACAGGAGAACCAGCCTACAGCCATGTTCTGTACATGTTGTCATGTTCTGTGCATGTTGTCATGCAAAGCAAACAGTGGTGCCACAAAGTCTCACTTCAACATCTAGATGTCAGAGTTCAGGCTTTAACCTGAAATACATCAACATGTCAACCCCTCTAATTCAACCCAGGCCTCTTCACAAGTGAAGGGCTTAGGACTTTGAACCACTTTCATCTTTCTAAGATGAACATCATAGTGAACCTTTTCAGCTTTGGTATTTTCAAAAATAGCAAAGCTATAGCAAAAATATAAAACAGAGTTTAAGTGATTAAAGGGATTGAGGGAAACATTGTAACGGTACATTCAAAATCAGACCCGTCTGAAGTGAGTGGTGCTGTACTGTACTCCTCCCTGGCCTCTACGTACTGTGTGTGTGTGTGTGTGTGTGTGTGTGTGTGTGTGTGTGTGTGTGTGTGTGTGTGTGTGTGTGTGTGTTCGTGTGTGTATGTGTGGGTGTGTGTGTGTGTGTGTGTGTGTGTGTGTGAGTAGGCTTTACCTAGCAGGTTATGAAGAAATTATTCCACAATGTAAACATACAGTCCTCCGTTACAATTGGTCCATCCATGCTGTCAGAGGCGACAGCCAGAAGGCAACTGGCTTAACAATGTGCACGCTACGGCATGTTTGGAATAACAAGAAGAAACAATCTTTTGATGCTACCCCCCAAGTGCGAGCACACACACACACACACACACACACACACACACACACACACACACACACACACACACACACACACACACACACACACACACACACACACACACACACACACACACACACACACACACACACACACACACACACACACACACACACACACAAGCCTGTGGGTTTAGCGAGGCAGAACAAATAGCCAGCAGGTGTAGCATGTGGAGTGTGCTTTGTTACAGTACCATGAGCTTGTTGATTTCACAAGACCCACAGTGATGCCTGGCCTGCCTGCTTCATGAGATGCTACGTGGCTGTGTGTGTGTGTGTGTGTGTGTCCATGCACTCTCATGCACATTGCACACCTCTCAAGGCAACGATTGCTGTGGGTAGTATTTTTGTATAAACACTGTGTGAGTGTATGCGTGTGTTTGTGCACACACAAGTGTGCATGTGAACACAAAGTAGTGTGTAGTATGATACAGTCAAGTACAGCTTCCCTTGAAGTTACCTCTCCATGGAGCTGTAATCTAATCTCCGTCAGTGCAGTTTATTGGGAGGGATAATTTAATTGTATTTCTTTTATATATCCATAATATATTCTGATTAAACATTAATTAAGCATTAATTATCGATATATTCATATTCAGTACATAATAACCTATAATAGCCTACAATGTAGGGCGTAGGCCTATTCATTCTCAGTAGTAATCATGGGTGATGGTTTAGATGCCTACGCTATTATTAATCATCATATCACTGGCCGACCGTACAGTATATCATGCATGCATCATTACGTGGAATAAGCTTGGTGAAGACCTCACTTAGAACGCAAATGCTCAGCAGAAGCCTTAATTAATCCAACTCTATCGATGAAAACAAGTTTAAAAGCCAGGTGCTGGGCACTGGGCAGAGACAAATACTGAGAAAAGTTAAGACCGCACACTGGATCCATGAGCCAAAGGTTTTTCATTAAATGAAAAACCATTCGCGCATTACCTTTGGCGCGTGGATCCCGTGTGCGGTCGTAACTTTTTCCTACAGTCTATCGATGCCCATCCTCTCTGAAGACAAACGAGAGCTCCTCAGCCTTTCAGAGGTGTGTGTCAGGTTCAAATGGACAGGCGGTGTTTTGTGTAAACGGCGGAGCTGTGTGGATTTGACCTGGCTTGTACGACAGCCGGTGGGCGCCTTGTGGCTTGACAAGTGCATCGCCCCCCTCCCCCCGCCCCCCTCTCCCGTGCTGAGCTAGCACCCAGCATGCATGGACACGCACACACACACACACACACACACACACACACACACACACACACACACACACACACACACACACACACTTACTTTTACTTTCATAGCAACGGTGCTAAGTCAGGGTAATGGACACAGAAAGCAAGCAACAGCAAAAGCAAAGAGTGAGAAAGAAATCGAAGAAATCGAACTACAAAAGAGACATGTGATGTCATAGCACCACCATGATGCTGATTTGGACATTTTGGGGTGGAGGTTCTTCCTTGGCCTACTTGGAGTGTGCGTGCAAAATGTCACGCTGATCGGGCCAACGGTGTCCAAAGATTGCTGTGCACGTACGCACGTACATACGCACGCACTCACGCGGGGGTGAAAACATAATATCTGGCCGTTGGTCGCACGGACTGGTGGAGTTAAAGAAAGAGATTAAGAAAGAGAGAATGTGACAATCAGAGAGAAAGAAAGTGAAAGAGGCAGATAGAAAGACTGAAAGAAACAGTGAGTGAGTTAACGAGCGCAGGAAAGAAACTGATACAGACATTATTATGTAAATTCTGTAAAGTAAATCATTCACACTGCAAATATAAGCATATATAACATTGTTGTCTCATTCTGATTCATTTAGATCGCACTACAGCGATTAATACCATACCAATCAATGACCTATCAACAATAACTGAGTTATCAATCAATCACTATAGGTCTAAAATGCACACACTCACAGAACAGACGGAGGAAATGGACCACAATTACCGATATTTTCCTTTAATCTCTTAATGTAATGTACTGGGAGTTTTCTGGTACCTCAAATAAAAACAAAGTTGATAAGGCTGTTGGCTAACGCTGATTTCCCTAAAGACTATTATGATACAATACTGGGAGGGACTCACATTTTCCGGAGTAACAAGTCTACTCGTGCACACTTCAAAATTCTGCCCTTATGGGATTTTGAGTTAAATTAACACTTTTTCAGTGCAGGAACTCAAGGCAATGATTCCCCAAAACAATAATACACACTACTCTGCAAAACACCCATCGTAATTGGAAGAATGTGATTGTGCAACGAACGACTGCTGATGTGTGGGTGATGCGTATATGAGCCTGAACACACGTGCACACAAAACTAGATTTATTTTTACTTTAATTTAAATGTAGTTAACTGAAATAAAAATAAAATTGAGGATTTACAAAAAGAAGATAACTAGGTTCAAGATCCAAGGTTGTTCTTTATTGTTACGTAAAGTTAACACAATCCCCACCGCGATTAATTAAAGAATGATTACTATATGCCAGGTAAGGTTGGGCGATATGCCAATTTTTTTCAATCGCCAATCGTCTGACAAATAATCGGCGATTGACGATGTATTCGCGAGAAAATAATGTGTGGTGTTTACAGCAGCAGCACACACAGGGTGACACACACACACACACACGCGGTCCGGCCCCGCCCACGGCGACGTGCAGTGAAGCGTGGTGACGCGGCGCCGGTGAAACAGGAAAAACAAACATGGAGGTGATGGAAGTACTAGTTGCAAAGAAAAATACAAAGTCGGCTGTCTGGGAATACTTTGGTTTTAAACCGGACGAAAATGGAAACCCCAAGGACAAAACGATGCCTCTTTGCCGTCTTTGCAAACGTATTGTTCCCTCCAAAGATGCCAACACAACCAACTTGCACGAGCACTTATCCATTAACCATCCCGTGGCGTATGCCAGACTTTCAGCTAAAGATAGCGCCTCCTCCCGCGCCTCATCAGCCGCGGGTGCAACAGCAAGAGCACCACAGCAGCCTGACATCGGCGGAGCCTTTGCAAAGTGTGTAAAGTATAAGAGGGATAGCTCGAGATGGTTAACATGCACAATGGCGGTGACAAAATATATCTGCAAGGGCATGCTGTCTTTCCGTACTGTAGAAACGAAGCCATTCAAGGAGTTACTCTACACCTTTGACAAACAGTACGAGCCTCCTGCAAGGCAATACTTTTCCAAGACAGCCATTCCAGACTTGTATAACAAAATGAGGGGCGAAATAAAGAACGAGATGGGTGCAGCTGACTTTATCGCGCTAACAACCGACATGTGGTCCGCTACAAACATGGTCCCCTATATGGGTGTCACAGCCCATTACATCACGGGAAATTGGGTACTGCAGGCTAAATGTCTTGAAGTTACATACGTCCCCGATGACCACACAGCTGATGAACTGAAAGATCAACTTCAAGAATGCATTGAAGCGTGGGGCATCGCAGAGGAAAAGCTGGCCTGTGTCACTACAGACAATGGCTCTAACATTGTCAGTGCCATGCGCAAACTGAAGTGGCCGTGGCTTAACTGTTTTGGTCACAATCTAAACGTGGCCGTGAATAACAGCATAAAGAAGGAACAGAAAGGGACAGACCATGCCTTTGCTATGTGCAGAGCCATCAACGGGGCATTTGCTCATAGTTGGTACAGGCGACGGGAGCTGCGTAAAGCCCAAGAAGAACTCAAGCTGCCAGAGCATTCCATGATAGCAGTAAGTAAAGCTAAAGCAAGACTATATTATAAAACAATAAACAAACATATAAATGCACATGTGTAGCTCTTTTATAACATTATGTGCGTTAGCCTATTATTTATTGGGCCAACTGTGTTATCAAATTAATATTCGCTCAATTAACACATTTGTATATTGTATGTGTTTGTTTGTTTAAAGGAATGTCCAACTCGCTGGGGGACAAAACAAAAAATGGTGGCCAGGGTCATCGAACAAGCCGATGCCATTAAAAGGGTATTTGCTGCTGACAAGGGGAGGCGTCCTCTACCACCGTTGACCTGGCAAGACATGGATGTGCTTAAGGCAGTGAATGAAGGCTTGAAACCAGTGGCAGATTTCACAGACATTATGTCTGCGGAAAAGTATGTGACTGTATCCTGTCTGATCCCAATGCTCATCCATCTCCGTGACACAGCTCTTGAAATAAAAATTGATGATTTAACGATGACAAAGAACATCAAACTGGAGGTTATGGCACAGATGGACAAAAAATATGACAACGACGACACAATGCTACTGCTGCGCACCGCAACCTTCCTCGACCCGCGGTACAAGGGAGACCATTTAACACACGCCCAATCAAATGTCATCAAAACAAAGCTCGAGACTGAGATGGTGGAGTTCTGGTCCGCTAAAAACACGCCTGTTGCACCAGCGGTGCGTATTCGAGTTGAAGAGGAGGATGACTACGAGGGAGGGCAGCGCCAGCCAGCGGCCCCTCAGCAGCCAGAGAAGAAAGCCAAAACACTGGGTGGCCTGTTGGGGAGATCAAGGAATCCAGTGAGCCGTTCACCACAGGAGAGAGCAGTGTCCGAAATGGACATCTACGTCCGTGAAGAGGTCATTATGGGTGACGAAGACCCACTGCACTGGTGGAAGACAAGTGAAACGCGCCTTCCTCTACTGGCCAACATGGCACGCAAATACCTCTGTATTCCTGCCACTAGCACACCGTCAGAAAGAGTCTTTAGTACAGCTGGCAATGTTGTAACCCATCTGCGCACGTTGCTCAAGCCAGACAAGGTCAATATGCTTGTTTTCCTAGCCAAGAATCTTTAAACAAGTTATTTTGCATTAAGCCAGATTGCCTTAGTGAACGGTTTTGACCTGCAATTTATTATTTGTATATTTGCACTATTGTGTTCGATTCAATTTAAGTTTGCACAACTACTTTATACTTCCACTAGCCTCTCTATATAAAATAGGCTAAACGGTGGTTATTTTTGCACAGAACGGCTAGGCCTACTGTTTAGCACTTATTTGTTTGTGAAATAAAATGTGAATGTTTACATTTAAAGGGTCTCAAACCGAGTCCGAAAACTATTAAATTAATAGTTTGTACTTTGTAGAACTGTAACAAGCACAAAAAACTATTCAATACAGTATTAAAATGTCTGCTTTGTTTGTTAATGTTTACAGATTTGCTCAGGATTTATTGAAACGTTGAAAACGTGTTTACAGTACTTACAGTGTTTGCATAATCATTCAGGCTACAGGAATGTTTTAGCCAATAGCCACAGGTGTGAAACAGTTGTCGCACCGTCATTGTTCTGATTGTGAGGGAGGTATTACCGTATTTTATGAGTCTACTTTACTCTGTGAGTGAGTCTGTGGACCAAATAATAAATTGCCTCAACTGATCATCTGACCTGTCTGTCCTAGATTCTAACTAAGCCATGAAAATATTCTGCATTCTTTTCCATTCTGCAGCAAGGGGCGATATAATGCTGTGATTCATTCCACTTTACTGACTGTTTCATTGCCTACTCATATGTCCGATTGTCCGTCATGAGTGACTATACTCGTCGCCATAATATAAATATGAAATGGGAATATTTATGGTCAAATTGCTGATTGATTTTGAACATGCATTAACGATAGCCCCGAGAAGATAACATAAGACAACATGCATTTATTCATTTCAAGTTTATTCATTACAGTCGAGCCGAGTGCCCTCTCTGTTAATTCCCTGTCCTTGGAATTAACGTAGGCTAAGGCTAAGACTGTCTACTGAATTCGTGAAAAACATTGTATGGGTAATTGGGTATTATGAGTCACTGTAAGTAACCGTGTCGGCCCCAATTCATGATGATTACGGATCCCCATGTCCCATTCATGCAGGTAAGTTAGCCCCATATGTGCCCTCTCCCTCCGCTCATTCTGGAGCTCCAGAATGAGCGGAGGGAGAGGGCACATATGGGGCTAGCAGCCAGCAGGTAAGTCTGCCCTACAGGAACAGTGGTTGTTTTTTAATGGTTAGTCACCCGCGGTCACAGTCTTAAAAAAAAATATTTTCTCTATAACGGCTTGGTAGGGCTATAGCTGGGAAAGCCTCCACTTCATTCAGTAGAACATTAGACGTAACGAGCTGTCACTCATTCATTCATGCAGCGGCAGCCCCGCGTTGCACACACAAGGAAGGAAGGAATCTTCACTGCCTGCAGCAGGGCAGCTATAGTTTGCTGGCCGAGATTGAGTCGCATTTTGAGCTCTATACGCTACCGTTAAAGAGTTGGATTTTTGCTAAGGCTGAGTACAATTTCGGAGGGGGGAAAATCGTCCCGAAAAATCGCCTAATAAAAATATTCGCCGATTGGATTCGTATATTCGCGATTGACGATGTATTCGTATCGTCACCCAACCCTAATGCCAGGATATAATTTTCGCCCCATTCAACCCTTATTTTGAAGATCCAAAACGAGTGTCAGCTCGTTGTGTCAGCTTAATGGTGTGTGTTGACTCTCGACCGGTCATCCTGCGACCGCCAGGCTCCGTGCAATAAGCGTTGTTTTGACCAGAAATGCCGCCTGAGGGGGATTTGGAGTCTAAAGCAACTGAAAGTGCGTGTGTGTGCACCCGCAACCAAGATGAAGCAACACAGTTTGTCAAAGTGTGAGGAGAAGAACACAGAGTGACAGAGGTATGTCTGTGTAAGTTTAGAGGTATCCTGCAGTGAACATCCATAAGGATTCCATGTTCTGCCTGACACTCGCCTCGAGACACGTCTGTAGCGGTAAAGAGAGGTTGAAACAGTCTGTGCTGGAAAGTAGAGCACTTTTGTTTGTGATGTTAAATCTGTATGGGAAATGGGAGTTCTCCCCCACGACTGTATGACCGCACGGTGCACATCTTCTGATGAAGGAAAACTGGTATCTACTGGGCTACTGAAATAATACATAGGGTAGGGGGACAGCTGGAGAAACTGGCCCAGGACTGGGATGTCTGGAGAGCCCTTGGCCTAGTATGCACAAAGTTGGAGAGGTCTTTGCAACTTGCAGACACTGTGAGAATAGTATAGCTTAGATGGAGATAGTGGTGAACTCTAGAAGCCAGCTGTTGGGAGTGGGATTCAATCCAGTGAGGGTGTGTGTGTGCGGTTTCCACAAGGCGGGGCATCAACCTACAGTATACTGTCCTGGCAGCGTTCCCTGGCCTGGCTGTTTCCAACCTATAGCCCGATCTGTTTCTAACTTACAGTACTGCACTCGTGTCTCTCTCAGCAGTAGAGTTCCTCTTCAAAGCACAGTTTTCCCTTTGGATGTCAGTCTTTGATGTAAAAAGATACTGAGGGTGATTTGAGAAATGAACAGGGAATGCAGACTATGTTTCAATGTAGACATTTAGCAGACACTCTTATCCAAAGCAACTTATGTGTGTGAGGTCGGAGTAAGCAGAGAAAGCATGAGCCCTTGTTAACAAACACACGGGTAAATCGCCATAAAGGGCCGGATGAAAACCGTGAGGTTCCAATTTGATCCTGGGCTCCCCAAGAGAAGTGTCCTTCAGCAAGACTCTGAACCCCTAAGGCCTAAAAAAAAAAAACTTTGGTTTCCGATTGGCTGTCATTTTTGGGCTGAGTAGGTAGGGAATTTATTTTATTTTATTTTATTTTTTTATTTTTCGTGGGAAGGATGGGTAGCAAGGAATTTATTTTATTTTATTTTATTTTTTATTTATTTTATTTTTGTCGTGGGAAGGATGGGTAGCAAGGATTTTTTTTCTTTTTTTTCCTACAGCAATGATGGATAGGCTTCTTTTTTAATAACTTCAATATTTGCCTGAAATACCATCTTTTAAATAATGAATGGTTCAAGTACACATAACACTGTATGCCTACAGCCAAAACATTTGAAAACTTTGAATAGAATGTCCACAGACTCCACCACACACTGGTTGAATACTTTAGAGTTTTAATTCAACTCCAAACCAAAGTAAAGTGCTGCATCACTCACATACCAAAAAAAAAAAAAAGATCTTCAAGTAATAAAGCTGAAACATGAACTTGTGTTTTGAAGCAGAGAGCTACTGGCTATCCCTGGATCAAACAAATCAACTTAAACCAACCAATGGCACGAGGAGTTGGAAAACCAAGAATACTGACTGGTGAATGAATTATACCAGGATTTGAAAATAATAAAACATTTTACCCCAGGGTATGAGATGAGCTCAATTCAGAATGAGGAGCTTTAACAATTAAGTCCATTCTAAATACTGATATACAGTATGCAGCTTAAAAGTGAATAGTGTTAGAACGGTGGTTGGTCAAACAGATTAGAACGGTGGTTGTTGAACTTGCTACCGCTGTCTGGCCTCTGGTTTGCGAACCAAATTAATTGCTTAGTGTTCAGCATCAAAGTATATAACTTAAATTAACTTGCCATATGCTTAAATGTTCTATACGCCCATCGATTAATCCGTAATAGCTCGTTTTGGAAGCGTCGGGGCTTAACGAGACACTGCTGTCTCGTTGAACCCAGCTGGGTGAATAACCTAAATCAACGTCACCACGGTAAATGCTCCATATAACTATGAAAGCGCTAAATGTTAATGTTCACTGCATACACGTAATATAGTTGACCAAGCAATGTTACAGTCCACTGTAGGCTACAGCTATATGGTTTCCAAATCGTAGCGCTGTAGACTACAGCAATTTAATTTCCGCATCGCAGCGCAGTGCGCCTCATGTGTGCCCAAAAGAACAGATCTGCAAGCTGTCGACACGCAATCGAGCGGCATGTTGATAGTTTGTATGTCTGTTATTTTGGTTAGGCAACGCACATTACGCGTGGTATGTGGGTTTGAGAGGCAATGATTAATGTAGGCCTACAGTAGCCTAGTAGATTATAGCCAAGTTGACAGTTGTCATAATATTGTATAGCTCTGTTCTGGACTGTTGCACAACGTTAGCCAACGGTGAATGATGAAAAAGTTGCACTTTGTTAACGAGGACAGTATTGGACATGCTGCGTCACTTCAGAGGATCGCTGCTACTTTGATTCAAAGATGTTTACTCACCCCTGGAAATCGCTGGAAACCATTAGAATGTTGGAAATGGAACGTGAGTTACAACCTCAAGTAGCCTACCATGCACCTCGCCATGACGCATTCCAAAACATTTGCGCACGTGATATTTTAGACGAAAGAAAACTTTATTTTGACTTCGCGCGTCCCGATGGTCTCATCAAAGAGAATTTTAATGATCAAAGACCTTTTTGGTCTGGACTCGGTCGTATTCTGAGCTTTTTTTTTTTTTCTTTTTTTTTTTCACCAAATGCCAATAAAATAATATGAGTCGCGCATATTTAATAGGGTCGGTCGGCAACCGGAAACCAAAGTTTTTTTTTGTTAGGCCTAATTGCTCCCGATGTGCAGGTTGGTGCCTTGGTTTCCTCTGCCATCAGTGTATGAATGTGTCAGTGTGTGTGAATGGGTTAATTAATGTAATGCACAATCTATGTTAAGTGCTTTGGATAATCATAAAAGCTCTATATAAATGCACCATTTACTATATACAAACCATCAACATAACCAAAAACATGTGATCAAGCGAACAACATATCTGCATGTTAGCTGTGTTGTCATGGAGTATTTTATTCCAACTCCATCAGAACAAACTGGCCCATTTCCAAAGGTAGTTTCAGCCCATTTTAAATGGCTTCCATAAACCGTTTATAACCCATTCAACAGGTGACAGTATTGTGTAAACTCCCCTTCCAATTACGGCTTCTATAGATACTCTTTTTGCACATCCTGGGCTCGCCGCCTTCTTCCGTTCAATAATTGCAGGGGTAGCAGAGTATAATAAAAAAAGTTGTATCAGCAGAAACATCTTCATGTACAGTATGAATACATACCACCACCTGTGTTTACTCTGAGTGTACAGATGTTGACCAAATGAACCCTCTTAGCCTCCGCCTCATCTGCCGTCTTTCCATTTGTGTATGTTATAAGCAATTGCACTCATAAATATAGCGTTGTGCTTTAGGGGGCCCAGTTCAGTCAAGAGTACAGTGGAAACAGATGACAATTGGGCAGAGAGGAGCCGGGTAAACATGAGGCGAGCTGATACTACATAAGGAAAAGTGGCATAAGATGGGCGTACGGGTGTACGTAGCCTACTAGTTCTTTCTAGTGTCTTTTAAAGGGGAAGTCGGCCTTGTTACTCTGCTAATACCGACATTTACAGTATGTAACAGCATGTACACATGCACGATTGCACGCACATATATTATTTGTGCGCGTGCAATCGTGTTTGCTTTCTTATTTCTTTATTTTATAATTATACATTCCAGTACTATTCTTCTTATGATCGTGTTGTATATTGCATTAATTGCTGGTGTTTCACGGACACGGTCTTACAGGACTTTCCACACTTGTATGACAGTGACAAACATTTGAATTTCTTGAAGCCGCTCTGACCTACTTATTTACTTAACTTTGTTTTTTTCTGAGTGGGGAACAGACCTTTTCCACCTTGACATCTAATTTCACAACGCCAGACACAGCGAGATTGAGGAATGCCTTTACCCAAACCGGAAGCCAGTGATTTACGTGGAAATGATGCCACCGCCTCCAGCTGCAGTTT
This sequence comes from Protomyctophum parallelum, assembly GCF_964188405.1. Classification (NCBI taxonomy): domain Eukaryota; kingdom Metazoa; phylum Chordata; class Actinopteri; order Myctophiformes; family Myctophidae; genus Protomyctophum; species Protomyctophum parallelum. The sequence continues at coordinate 37,724,821 of NC_139705.1, forward strand.
ATAGACGCACAGGACAGGACTGAGATGGTTTTGCTGAAGGTGTTGTCAAACCCAATTCAAGCCACACACATTGACTGGTGCTTTCAGTGGAAGTGGGTGTTCCCAGGGGACAGCCATGGCAATTGGAGGTTGCAGAGCTCTGAGGACAGACTTTCCAAGCAGTGGCTGTGTGACTGTGAGCATGGTCAGAGTTTGGCAGCGTACCGCTTCTCTGATAAAAGGCTTCCAGTGATTAGACATGTTCACATAGCCACATGGGTTGACTGAGACTAGAATTAAGCAACATTACACAAGAGGGTGTGCACAGACCAAAACCCAACATCAGAAAAGAACCGAGGAAAATAGAAGAGAACCGAACCGAACATGATTGAAAAATAAAAAGCAAACGGAAACAAAGAGCAGGTCGTCCAATGATCCATGGGTCGGCGGTTCGAATCCCGGCTCCTCCTGTCTACATGTCAAAGTGTCCTTGGGCAAGACACTGAACCCCAAATTGCTCCCGATGTGCTGGTTCGTACCTTGCATGGCTTCCGCCGCAATCGGTGTATGAATGTGTGTGTGAAAACTGTGAATGGGTGAATGTAATGCACAATCTATGTAAAGCGCCTTGGATAAAGGCGCTATATAAATGCACCATTTACCATTTGTGGTGTCTTCAGACCCGGTTTGTGATACACAGTTATTAGAGAACACACCCTGTGCTTATTTGATGGCCTGTGTATGTGTCCTGCACCATGCTTTTAGTTTCATGTGGACTATACTGTATGGTTAACGATGCGCCTGTGAAGCACACAAGACAAGCCTCGACAGGACAAGCAGGCATACACCTACACTGTAAGAACATGTTAATGTAATGGACCATACCGCCATTTTTGACATTTCAAATATCTTCTTCCATTATTGACATGTCGGCCTATTCATGATCGCTATTGAAGTCTTAAAAATGTTATAGTAATAATAATCACAACCACATGCCATTCTGTTCTCACTCAGATTTTGTCATTTAGGTCTATTGTAATAATCCAGGCATAATCAATCGAGTGTGAATTATATGAATGGATATGCAATGCATGGGACTAGGAGGGGTTTCACCTTTGGCACAATGGACCAGAATAGAGTTTTGTGTGATTTCAAGGCGTTTACGCCGTTGAACCGTATACTGGGGCTCTATACTCTGTACACTGGGGATTTTACTGTGAAGCTGGTACAAGCTTAAGAATCAGGCACTGACTAAGTATGATGATGACTTACAGTAATTTAAAAAGGGCATGACAGAAATGTGGGGCATTAACATGTAATATCGCTGCTATAATTGAAGTAATTTCACTGAATTACTCTGACGACATCTCTCTGTTGAGGCCTGCATGATCATTATTATCTATGATGATGCTGCACTTATTATGACATATATTTGAAATGGCACAGCAAATTGGTTCTGTGCTGCTGTGGTTTCACATCCAATCTGGGTGTGTCCAGGAGCATTAACCCATTCTGACCTGAGATCAGATTAAAAAAATGTCTATTACATCCTGACAGTTTCATTATTAACCCATTCTGACCTGAGATCAGATTCTAAAAGTGTCTTCGATTTTTCAAAAATAGCAGACCTACAAGCTCGTATCGCGCCACTCGGTGGCGCGATATGAGCTTGTAGATCTGCTATTTTTCAATAGCTAAAGCATAACATGATGCCAACACCAAAATGGGTGCCCGGTCAGAATGGGTTTTGTATAGACTACTAGAGGTCAGCAGTGTGGTGCTGGAAGTAGAAATCCCATTCATTTTCTGCATAGAGAATTTAAACAGCTATCATGTCGTAACAATCCAATGTAGACTTACCATGAACGACGTGCTTGTAAAATGATACATACTCCTGTAGTAGCCACATATCTGTATATGCAATCAATCCAGTTTTTCATCTTTCATTCGCAATGTCAAGGAGAAATACTACACTACCCACAATCCATAAGTGTAACAGCAACGTCTTGATTGTATTGATTGATTCAATACTTTATCGACAGTTTGCAAAATGTACAGTAGTATGCAACAGTAGTATGCTTCCTTGAGGAACGGCAAAGCTCACCAGGAGGGAAGGGGAAAGTGTTCCGCTCACATCCACCACCTGTTCTCTCCCCTCCAGATAGGATTTCATCCAGTTCATGGATGCACTATCAGTGATGCAAATAGCCTGCATCCTGCATCCTCAGACTCACTGAATTCAGAGAGGACACAATCGTGTCAACCTCCGGGGGTCCTGGGATGCAATACTATACTCAGAACTGTAGGCTACTCTAACGTCGTTGAAGTAAAAAAATGTCCCTGGGCTGGGACCCATCTAAAAGACAACCCCTGGGTCCGGGAACCCATTACATCGAAAACCAATTTACCTGCCTTCAACTTATCAATCAGTATAGAGTGATTTAAGTCTCCAATGGCTTTTGTAGTATGAGTCCAGTATGAGTCATGACCATGCCATTAAAATGTTATTGGGCCTGTGAATGTCACCTGAGTTTCTGGTACACTACATGCCACAGTCCAGAGACACCATCACACATTGTTGTCGAAATGACTACAAGTCAACGAATATAATAACACTATTAACAATATGAACACTTACACAAAAGAAGCAAGCTAAACAACTGTTTGGTTGAAAGCATTGGAACGGTATGCGCAATGGTTTATGGTCTGACTGTGAGTAGTTCACTCTTAAATATATGTACACGCTACAATCTTGTACTTTCACCTTTCTTTGTTTTACCGTATTCAAATGTCACATCGCTGGCTGGTTTGATTCCAGGCTTAAAAGTCCTCTTTAGGATTTTCTGAAGTGTATATAGAGTAAATTAACAGGAAATTCTCTGACAGAGCACTATTCTAAAAGTGGGCAGGAACTGTAATTTAAGGAATTACATGATTCAACAGTCGTTTCTCAGACCTTCAAACTGACAGAGAAGTAGTCGAGTCAAGTCATTGTGGATCAACTGTGTCCTTCTGCGAAGCACGCGTGTGCGACACACACACACACACACACACACACACACACACACACACACACACACACACACACACACACACACACACACACACACACACACACACACACACACACACACACACACACACACACACACACACACACACACACACACACACCTCTAATTGTGCCCTTCTAAATTTTGGCCTGCATGATGCCTCTTGGGTGTGTCCTGACTGAGCTAGGCTATTTCATAGTGCGTTTATGGTTCGATTTAATAGGCGACCGACATTCAAACCATTCATTCAATGTCATTTAACTTCGGTGTTAAATACACTGATCACAAGTTCATTTTGGAAAACAACCATACCTGTCTGAATATCTGTAGGCCTATAAGTGATACTATTACTTGTTTTGAATATCAGTCATTTAACTACACTTAAACCACTGAAATTGTAATAATATTTATTTAACTTAATAAAGGATTCATTCAAAATGTTATTGTAACAACGATGCATAGATGTGCAGCAGCATGTAATACTATTTGCGTCCCTTAACTCAGAACTGACCACTAGAACCCCCCCCCCCCACACACACACACACACACACACACACACACACACACTTTCTAAATGTCCCTTCATAAACGAATCTCTCTCAGCCCTCCTCCAGTCCAGTGAAGTCTCCCTGAGGGAGGATTAAGCCAACCTTAAGTCCACCACAGACAGACTCAAGAGAGAAGTATTAAACCCATTGGTCTGATATGCCCTGTGTTATAATTTGTCGTACAACGGTGCTGTGTGAAATAAAAATATTATTATCGATTTATTTTTAAATACTGATCTACAAGCTCAGAATGAAATGCATTGCGGTGCATTGTGTGAGATTGTAGATCTGCTACTTCAGTATCAGGCTACTTTGTATCTCAAAGTTAAGTTCTAAATTATGTGTCATTATTTTAAGATAGTTACCAAGTCATAATTTTGAGATTGAAGGTTTCTCATTATTAAAACTTAGACGCAGGCTGAGCGATAACAATATTACAATATTTACTACAATATTTGAAGAACAGTTAGGACATCAACTATATGGTCCTGGAAATTACATCACTTAAAAATACAGCCTTGAAAACCAGGAAATGATCTTAGGCTACGTATGTCAATATTCAGCCCTATACATACAAGATGTACATCATGTACGTTTCTTACTTTCTTTATTCTTTCAATCACATTTAACAGAAAGGGACTATAGTACAGTAACATCGTAAAATGCAACCAAATGGACGCTTACGGCCGGGTCCAATTGTCGCTCAGACTCAGTTAAAGTAAACACTCGGGATTTGACAGAAGAGAAGAGAAGAGGGGACAAAGTTTGGGCTGAAAGGGCAGGGAGAGGAATGCGATGGGGGGTTCCTGCTGAAAACGGAGGGGGGCTTTCAAAACATTCCACTGTTCACAGTGAGCTTATTCATACGGGGCCACTTCATTGTGTGTGTGTGTGTGTGTGTGTGTGTGTGTGTGTGTGTGTGTGTGTGTGTGTGTGTGTGTGTGTGTGTGTGTGTGTGTGTGTGTGTGTGTGTGTGTGTGTGTGTGTGTGTGTGTGTGTTAAGTGTCTTCTTACCTGGCCTGGTGATGCTCTGGAAGTACAGGACGAGGATGAAGAGCGAGCCGAGGCACATCGCCAGGAACACGCGTCCTCCCCGGGGCATCCTCATCCTGACGGCCCGCCGGACCGACCGATCTCCCCCCGGCCGGCCTCCTGCCTCCTCCCGCTACCCGGGGCTCCTCCGCTCCGGCGCCGTCCGCTGCTGCAGGCTCATGCAGCGGAGAGACAGCGGTCCTCCTAGTCACCTCCTCCCGGGCGCCGGATGCTCGGCAGCCACGTTCAGCTCCGGGGAAACGACAGCGACAATACGGGCGGAGGATGATGAAGAGAATATTGATCGAACATGGGTCGATTTCTCAAATCTTGGCCGTCTCGAAACGAGCAGTCGCTCCGTTCTCCGCGGATCGAAGCGTGCCGTGACTGAAGCAGCAGGACCCCCGCTCTCTCTCTATCGCTCTCTCTCAAGAAAGACCCCAGCTGCAGTCTTTTGTTGGTTGATTTGAGGACTTTTAATTCTGCATATGTGGAAGATAAAAACAGAATAGAAGACGACAAATCCTTTCCCCCAGCGGAATAAAGTTCAACGTGTCCCTTCGTTCCTTTTTCAGGTCTCCAGTCACTGAGCAGCTTGTTGTAGTTTTGTCAGAGCGTTATAAACTTCTGCTGCTTCCCCCTGACAACATGGACGGAACGGACGGGGGCATGACGTCACGCCCAGGGGCGGATTCTAGGGGCTTCAGACAGACTCTTTTCATGCGCTATTTCATATACTGCAGTGCTAAACATTACAGCAATCACATATACAAATGTCAATTATGTGACGTGATTTGAGGATTCTAATCTCAGGTCTCTCAGAGTCTCAGGTGCCGCTGTGCCGGGTGACCTATAAAGCTATGCACAAACGCACCCATAGAACCCCCCCCCCCCCCTTGAAATTCTTCTCCGTCCAGATGGCAGTATTGTGAAGTGCTGATTGACGGATGATCAGTATGATTTGACAGTTTGCTGTTAGTGCACTGCACTACTAGACATGTGATGATGGCTCTGTAGTAGTAGGCGGCTTTTCACCTTGGGGAATTTCCATATCATTTATATTTGATTGTGGAAAGTTGTTCCCACCAAATATGTATTCAATTGTATAGGCAAAGGCTGAATGACTTTATAATAAAACATGCTAATTTAATTATACGATTCTGTTGATGATATTTCTATTCTAGACATTTTTCTTAAAGTGTTTTCTTTGAGCACTTAATAAAACAACATGCTAATTAAATTGTAGGATTCTGCTGTTGATATATAGACATTTAAAACAAAAATATTCACCATGTTTTGGCCGATAATAACTCTTGAACTACAGGTTGAACAATCAGAATGTGGATTCCTTGGATTATTCTAAACATTAAAAAGTGAAAATAATCTATCTACAATGTTTTGTGAGCTTGTAACATGCCAACAATTACAGGAAGACTCCTTCCGTCACATGGCTGGCGATTCAAGCAAAGTGAAAATTCAGTCCTAGTCAGAAAGATTTACTGTTTTTGTGCAAGGCGGTGAGTTTGTTTCATTTGTTTATTTCTGTAACTATACAAACCAGAGAATCTCATGTATACAATTAAACTCCTTGGTCACTGTCATCAGAACATATACTGTTATTAAGCCTGCATTCAGACTGGAACATGCATGTATACAACACAAGTACACAACACTGCAACGCATGCAAGCTTTTGTTACCTTTATGTATCTATTTTTCTCCACTTTGCATGATTTGATTCATAGCAAGGCTAGGCTATATGTTGTAGGAGGAATTATACAGACAGCTAAACCTCTTTATGAGTCACGGAAAACAAATCATGTATGTTCTGGTGAAAGTCTGATCGAGCAAAAGCTCAAAGTAAAGTGAAGCACTGCATGGAAGTGTGCAGAGAACTTTTCTGTTGGTTTGGACTCTTTGATTCGGCTTGCACCGTAAACATTTAGCCGAGTTATCCTGCAAGACGGGAACCCCTTTTGGTGTTTTTACCCTTCAGGACGGGAACCCCTTGTGGGCTTCTTATTGCCATCTACAGTAGCAACAACATTTTTTTTCTCCAGAAAACTTCAGGTCAGGATTTAGGATTTATAATTGGCCTCAGTCCTAAATAGGTTAAAGCTACTTTACGATAACAATCCTGTGAGGCGAGATAACTTTACTCAACTTGTTTCAGGTATTCCTTACTGTGGTTGTAATTCAGTCTAGCCTGACACTCATTTTGTATCACTCACAGAACATTATTCTTTTTAATGGGCGTGGCTGGGGCCAGGCTAAGTTCAGTCAGGACAACTCATGAATGAATAGAATATATTTTTATTGAATATAAAATGAGCAATATATTTATTATGGTTTGGCGATGAATTGGATCTGCTTTTTATGTACACTGATAAAGTGCATGAGTCCCAACCGGGACTCAGAATCCCCCGACAGCAGATCCATGGGTTTGCACAATAGTTGGTTTGTGCCTAAGTATTAACATTATAAAGATCGCTTTTGTCATTTTGACTGCCAGGGACTTCCCATTCACTTCCCAGAGGCTTCTGTAGAACTCTGAGAGTCCGAATTAAAAAAATAGAACAGAATTTAATAAACTAGATTTGACTGAAACAAGTGAGAAAGTGATACATGTGATTGAGGGTGCACAATTATAAAATTATGACGATCTCCCGATTATTTGCAGGGTCATATCTGCCGATACCGATTCTGACCGATTTCGATATCAGAGGACCACAATGTAAACAAGCCTAGGCCCTAGGGGCTTGGCCCAAAGCCTGTTAATAAAGTATTCAATCAATCAATCAACCAACTATTTTGTCCAAGTGTCTGTTTTATATCTTCCCTTCTTCTCTGGAGTCCTGCCTCAAAGCAGACCAGAGGTAGAAAACTGTCGTACCCTGATGTCATCTCTAAAAAAAAGTTTACTTTTTCTTAAGATTTTACAGATTTGTTTTTTGTTCTAATCTAGACTAAAGGTCCTAGAAACTTTTGCGAAGTTCCTCTGCTGCCTTCAAACATAGAAATACACAAAACAAAAGTGACAGAGACAAGCAAACTCTCTGCTCTGTGAGTACAAAGCCATTGATGGTCACATTATTATTGCGTCATCATCAATATCTGTGAAATATTATTTTTAGACCGATCCGATACCGATATGGCATTTTTATGGACGATTTTGATATGGTTTAGAGACATTCGCGGAAAAGACAGGAAGCAGAGCTGGAGGTAGCAGAGAGTATAGAGTAAAATGTTGAGGTTCTCTCTGGGAGTAACAAGGATGGATAGGATCAGAGAGATGGACTGCGCATGTCAGATGTTTTGGAGATAAAGCCAGAGAGGCCAGACTGAGATGGTTTGGTTCACGTACAGAGGAGGGATAGTGAGTATATCGGTAGAAGGATGTTGAGGTTGGAACTGCCAGGCAGGATGCCTAGAGGAAGACCAAAGAGAAGATTTATGGATATAGTGAAAGAGGACATGAAGTTAGTTGGTGTGAGAGAAGAGGAGGCAGAGGAGAGGGTGAGATGGAGGCAGATGATTCGCTGCAGGCGACCCCTGAAGGGAAAAGCCGAAAGGAAAAGAAGATAGCCGATTTCGATATGCTATACTGATTATATCGTGCATCACTACACCTGATTCAAGCAGTCTTCAAAGCAGTCAAGTCGCACAAAAAAATAATAATACTTTTGTAAACTTCAAAATAAAACCCACTTTGATGTCTGACTTTTAAACCACAATTAATAATATGTCTTATTTAATCATCGCAATGTGCTGTGAGCTTGTAGATGTTGTAGATCTGTATATTAGGCTACCCATTCTAACTATCAGGAGCAGTGGAGAAGTACCATTAATATGGCGCAATTCATAATTTTGTGGCAATCCATATCGTATACTGTAATATTAATTTTATGCATTTGTATTGTATTTATTGCAAGCAACGACTATGGAAATGCCAAAGTAGTTCTGTGAGGAGTTAACATCTCCCTTAAACTTGATTTATAGGCTACTTTGTCATATCACAATGCATTTTGAGATTGTAGATTCTTAGCAAGCAACACACGTGAATGTAAAGTAGATGGGTACAGTTCCTATAGAGAAACAGTGTGGGCTCTATTACCTGTTGTCTGACACATGTACTGTAAGACGGATGATGTCGTCCTCTTCTGAACTCTCCCAAGCTGCCGTGTTGTTGTGGCAGACGTAGCATCAAACAGGAAGGACTTCATAGCCTAAATTCAAACTGTAAAGAATTCCCAGCTATTTCGTAAGAAGACAAACAGTTTCTAAGGTGAAAGTGTAGCGGAGCAAGAGTGTGCCAACATTTAAATGGATATGTCTCTTTCAAACATGTTTGATGTATGAATAAAATGAATATCAAATATCTAAAAAAATACTGACTCAAGCAACAACAAAAATAACTGACTGGGATGCTCAGTAGCAAACATGTTTCAAAGTGAAATATCCCTTTAACCTTGTTGTATTTAACACTTGAGAGCGGCTGCATGGTGTGATTTCAGTGCATTCAGTGGATACACCCCACAGAACATAGTGAGCAGAGGAAATACTGCTTGTTTTTTCATGATTTTTGAGTGGTGCAACCACTCCCTTACGGAGCTATGTGTGTGGGTGGGTGGCTGCTGGCTGGCTGGGTGCCTGGGTATGAGCATGAAAACAGAATGGTTGTTTTTCACCACTTGTGCGCAACCTAACACACACACAAACATTAACTGTATATATGATGATCTCGGGTGTGCCAGTACAGTACAGTGACAGTACAGTACAGTAGAGGGTACAGTAGAGGGACCCCCACACGGTAACTCTGTCAATTCTTAACCGTTTCGGACGTGGAGCGGCTCGCCGGAACCGGGCCGGCACCCTGGGTTCGTTCCTGTGGGTCTGTAACTTCCGGGGACCCCAGCCCCGGGGACCCCCACACAGAGTTGCACCACTTTAATCCAATATTTGGCCTTTTTTAATACTTAAAAAAAAATGTGGCTGGGTGGTTAACACATTGGAGTAGAAAAACTCAATATATACTACTTCACCGGGACTTTGAGCATCACGCTTGAAATATTTGGTAAAGGGTCGGAGTATAAATCCACGATTACAAAGGCCATTGACCTGGGACACTGCAGTATTGTTTTTCCACTCTGCATCTTAAGAGAGTGATTAGTCATTTTAAAAGTGCAAACCACAGCTCCGTTATTGGACTGTGAAAGCACTTTTATTAAACAATTACCAGCACAGTGGAAAGCATGATTCATTGTGCGTGTGTGTGTGTGTGTGTGTGTGTGCGTACATGTGTACACATGTGTGCGTACATGCGTGTGTCCGTGCGTGCGTGCGTGTGTGTGTGTGCGTTTACAGCTGATTAGGGTTTAATGATACTTGTTAAATCAGGACACCTTTGTTGGCCCTAACCCCTTAGATAGCATTTCTGTTGGCTTAGATAGCATTTGACACAGACTTATAGCATGTTATGTAGACAGCACTATAATTGTATTGTATATAGTCATAGCACGCCATAGTACATATGTATAGCATAGTAGTGATTATGTATAGTTTATTATGTATAGTGTATGTATAGTTTCATCATATAGATATTCCACTGTTACCTTCTTAGCTTACGCATGTTTCATGATAAATGCTTTTATGTGATGTATTCCCATGCTTTTGTTCTTGCTTAAATGTAAATCGCTCTGGATTAAGAGCGTCTGCTAAATGCCTAAATTGTAAATTGGCTGTCGCTGTAATGTTCCACATTATTCCGTGTTCATAGTCAATGAAATACAAATATTATATAATTGTACCAACATGAACTGGCAAAACAGCCAGGATACCGGTATGCTTGAAGTGTCTGGAATCCTATAGCTATATATGCAACAGGCAACACCGTGCTTTCATGAAGAATTACATCATTAATGTTTTGTTTAATGGTTGTGGAAAACACTGTCTCACACAGGATACAAAAATGTCCTATTAGAGTTCAATTAGGTTGAGATCTGAGAAGCCTTTATGGTTTTCTGTTGTCGCTGCTCATCAAACCATTTGGTGACCATGTGTGCCCTGCGGCCTTGTATTCACTGGCATTACCCAGCAGTGTGTGTGTGTGTGTGGTTGGGAGCATGCGGGTCCCATTTTGTGTTCAAACAGTTTTGTACTTGCACTATACTATACTTTTGCTGCTGCATGTGTGTATATACATACAGTTTCATCTGATATAGATCAAACTTGGCGGGTGTGTTCAGGATCTGTACTTTTGATTATTATTCGTGTCAATATTTTGGGCATGTCATTAGCCTACAAGTGAAAATCTTCCAAATATTTCCAATTTGTATTTCATTTGTCAAACATAGCGATATATAATTAATAATTAAAGAAGCTAGATCTAGATTTGTGCTACTTCGTGATGGATGTGACAAAGGAGGTAGTCCACACATAATTCAAAAGCAAAACATGCATTTATTTCAAATTAAATGCCAGAAATTATACAAAACATAACATATAAAACAATGTTGTGTGAATAAATGGTATAGATATCAGTGGTGCAATGTATGGATGAGTGGAGTGTGGCATATGTGTGTGAATACTGTATGCGAAACTGAAAGTATTGCAGAACCAAATAACCTCCTGTTTACTATTCTGTGCCGGTTCGCAACTCGGAACTTCGTAACGTTCGACATGGCCGGCAACTCTCTCTCTTTAGTGGTGGTATCTTTCATGGCTCAAGTTCGCTTGAGACAGTGCCCCTCCATCACGGCCTAAAACTATAGGGCAAAAGTCCCTCCCAAAGCGGGGCAGAAAACACCAGACAAGCAGAGTGGGGAGGCCGTCACCCGTCACAACTGTCATGATAGGTTTAAATAGGGCATTATAAGAGGAGAATGGAGATACAAGTTTTCCGGCAGACAGCAACAATACAGGCCTATTATATTCTCTATTGAAGCTCCTATATTTATTACATTCCATGCACTTCTTGTGAGCAAAATGCACATACATGTATGCCAGCAGCATGCACATGAAACCCAGCAATAATGTCTCTGTGAATCTGGCATAACACACATGAACGCCATGTATTCAGTTAGCCTTATATGCTCACAAACACACCGCAGAACAAATAGTCCGGGAGCCGTGGGGGTGAACGTGGTTTCGTCAGATAAAGTTTTTTTCTCAACTGATTCTTGTAGCTTGGGGTCACCAATTCAAGAGGGTGCCCAGTGCCCTTGGGCATTTTTTGTTATTAACCCCTTAATGCCTGAAACAAGCTAACACATCCCTGATGTGTAATATAAAATGTAAAATAAAAGTTTTATGGTATTTCATGCAAATTACTTAGTCTACTCTAAATGCTTTCTACATGTGTTTATGAATGTGGATATGCACAATGTATTAGATTTATGATGAATGCATTATTAAGTAATGCATTATTAACCCCTTCATGCCCCAACCATCCAAAATCCCCTAAAATATATCTTTTGAGTGTTTATCCATGAATGTGGATATGTACAATATATTTTATTTCAGAATAGGGCATTTTTTTAACTGCCTACAAGCCTGGCCGCTGCCTGAGATCATCCAGCTAAACCCTATTGAAGGTTCCAAAATATCGCCTTTATAGAGCGGCGTAGTCTTTCAGAACAACGAACAGCCCAGGAAATGAAAACGCAATGCATTTCCCCATAGGCAGTTTTTATTTAATTTATTTAAAGACCTTTTAAGCGTCGTACGAAGCCAACTCTTGTCGTGACAAATCATGACAACACACACAATATTTCGGGCCAAACAAATAATTAGAAAGTAGAAAAAAAACGGCTGGTTACAACACTTTTTTTGTTGTTTTTCTTCTTTGTAATTATTTATTTGGTCCAAAATATTGTGTGTGTTGTCATGATTTGTCACGACAAGAGTTGGCTTCGTACGACGCTTAAAAGGTCTTTAAATAAATTAAATAAAAAGTGCCTATGGGGAAATGCATTGTGTTTTCATTTCCTGGGCCGTTCGTTGTTCTGAAAGGGGGAGGGACTGCGCCGCTCTATACAAAAGGCGACCGGGCCTTTGCTGTACGGGCCCCTCGGCTGTGGAAGTCACTGCCTGAGGATCAGGCTGGCAAACTCAGTATCCTCTTTTAAATCGCGGTTAAAAACTCACCTTTATTGCACAGCCTTTTTATGAAACGTTTAAATTGTGTTCCCTTTGTTTTGTTTTTATTCTTATTGTACCTTTACTGCTATAATTATCTGTAAAGCACTTTGTAAACTTGTTTTTGGAAAGGTGCTATATAAATAAAGTTATTATTATAAGATGAGGAGTGTGTGGAAATCAGACCTCAAAAGGCGGCTGTTTGTAGCTACAGTGGAGTCAGTGTTCATCTCTGGTGACTGCATGACTGACCTGTGATTGACCCAATATTGTAATCACTGTACCTCGAAGATTAGGTAGACATTATTGTCTGACAGGTATGTGGTTGACATCAGCCGGATGGTCCAGGTCTGATCTGTCAATGACAGTGACATCTGCATCAGCAGCATTCCTCCCGACCTAGGGTGACGTTTTCAATGTGGACATGGCTTTCTGAATAACTTAGACTGAGATCAATCACTTCTTTCAATGTATTTAAATAATTGATTTTCACTCATCTGCTAACAACGTGCTTCTAATCTTTTTTTTGAGGGGTGCTAGCCCCTCCTATATACAGGTTTAATATTTGTCTATAGTTCAATGTTTGTTTAATAACAATGAAGAGAAAACGTACATATTGTATATTCTTTATTGTTAATGTCATTTAATGTTTGTGTTGGTTTGTTTTACATCACCATTACATAACCTAATACATGAGTTAGACTTTCTTGGACTTTGTCTTTCTACAACAAACAAAGTGCTGCCTCTTTTCCATATATGCATGTTCATATTCATACCTTGCTTATTCAATAATGCAGTTTATACATGTGCATGTTGGTACCGCATGTATACATTTTCATGGTTTTATTGTGCTATGAGTATGTTGTTTTATAGCTTTGCTATTTATGGGTTGAATCAGTGGGGAGGGAGCGGCTATCTTTGGGAGTTTTTGTTCTGTTTGTCTGTATGGATGTACTATTGTATTGTTTGTGTACTGTATCTCATGTACAAAATCAAAGTTGATGCATTTAGACCAAGTATTTTGCATGAAATACCATAAAACTGTATTTTGGGTGGATGTTTTGTGTTTCAGGCATTAAGGGGAATTAATAACAAAAAATCACACCCGTGTGAAGTGAGGGGCGCTATATTATAGTCTAACGTGATGTAATGGTGATGTAAAACAAACGGTGCCAACACAAACATTAAACGCCATTACAATAAAGAGACAATATGATGTATTGTAAACGACACATGATGTAAATTTCCCTTCACTGTCAATGCGTTTACTAAACACACTTTGAACTAAAGACAAACATTAAACCTGTGTATGGGCTAGCCCCTCAAAAATGTTCAAGGGATATCACTGGGCAACCTGTTGAATTATTAAGATGTGACCCAGAGCTACAAGAATCAGTTGAGAAAAAAACGTCATCTGACGAAACCACGTACGTTCAGCCAAAAATCACCCTTCGGCTCCCGGACTAAAAGATACCACACTGAGAATCCATCTCTGCTTCACTGCTTCCCTTCACTTCACTTTGATTATCTCTGTCGATGTAATTGCTGTTCTCCATGGCGGTTTGGTGGTCTTCAGAGGGGAGTAGCCTTGAGTGCTTCCACATGCTACCATGTTAGCTAATGGGTTAGCACTTTGGCTTTAATGACAGCCTGTTACTGGGTGATCATGTTCTGGGGACTTATACCAGCAGCCACATCAATGGAGGCACCCAGCTGAGTTTAAAAATATCTGATCATGACTTGAGAGATCACAATATGCCTGACTCAGGCCCAGCGCCACGGGGGTGCCCTCAGTTCCAAATTCTGCACCCTCACTTTTATGTACATACAGCATAGTTTTACTATATAAAAATTAGATGTGCCCCCTCGCCATTTTCAAATGCCCCCTCAGTAATTTCATCCTGGAGCCGAGCCTGGCCTGACTGACCCATATGTGTCCAAAGTAAAATTGTGAGCAAGAGTAAATATAAGTCATGCAGTAAAGCGTGTCTGGTAGTGGTAACTGTGAAATTATTGCAGCTATTTGATTCCGTATAGCTGCAATAATTTCACAGTTACCACTACCAGACACGCTTTACTGCATGACTTATATTTACGAGTGCAGTACTTTCATCCGACGGAGCATTGGTCCGAACGACAACCTACCTCCCCCCCTAACCTCCCCCGGGGCAGACACCTAAACCTAACCGCAACCCTCTCCCGACCCGCAGCGCACCTCGGAGCAGCAATGCTCTGTCGGATGATAGTATGCCTCCCGCGAGTTGGTGCAATGATTCCATGACAAGGGATATCTAGTCAGGAACTTTACTTGGCAGAACAGCAGGTTACAGTACCTACTCAATACAGGCACATTAACAGCACTATACAGGTCAGCAAAAACACAGCGTGTCAGAGTTTGGAAGTGCTCGTTATCAGTAAAGCAACCTCCTGCTGTTATGTGCAAATTCAAAACAGGAAGTAGCTCATAACATGTCTACAGTGGATTTGCACCTAGTTACCACCATACAGGTCAGCAAAAACACAGCGTGTCAGAGTTTGGAAGTGCTCGTTATCAGTAAAGCAACCTCCTGCTGTTATGTGCAAATTCAAAACAGGAAGTAGCTCATAACATGTCTACAGTGGATTTGCACCTAGTTACCACCTTGCTGGTATAGTCCCCAGCCAAGACCCAGCCCGCAACAGCCCTGCCAATCGGGCTCAGCCCTATTGGTATGACAGGTTGCGCGTTGGTCTGGTGAGTGGGAGGCCGGTTCAATCCCCACTTCCGTGTAATGCTATACAACCTGGCGTGTGTCTCACCACGGACCATGTGCGGCGGTCCATGGCGAGAAGTGAGAAGCATGAGAACACGCGACAGGTTGCGTGTTGGTCTGGCGAGTGGGAGGCTAGGGTTCAATCCCTGCTTCCTCGTAATGTTACACTGGCAAGATGGCAGCGTCAATTGCACAATGTCTGACATCTCTCTACCAGCCACATACAGTATATACAACGGGTCTCCCCCGTGGCATAATCGTTATGCAATGTGTTATGCAATGCTCAACCAATCATCTCCCACCCAATCACGCCAGCCAATCACAATTTGCGTCCTCACTTTTCAGTCTTTTGTCTTCAATGTTTGTGTTTAAACAAACCCAGAAAGCGGGGCATAGAAGGGGCTAGCGCCCCTCAATTATTTTTGATATATAGTAATTAGATTATTTAGATTTAGATATTTAGATTCCTGTAGAGTGTGATGCTGTTTTGGTCTGATCAAATAAATGATGAAGGGGGCGGGGGGGCGGGGTCCTGACCCTTTAAGTTGTAGGAGACTAACCACAACACAAGATGGCGCCATTGGAAGGGTAGGTGCTCAAGCAAGCCTGTAGATCCTATATTGTCAGCAAGCAACAGTATAAAACAGGCTTCATGTTGGCTCCGTCTAGTGAGCAAATTTAGAACTTCCTGTTTGAGAGCTAGTAAATTTAAGACAAATTTCACAGCAGCAGACCTTCTACTGGGGTCAACGGTCAAAAAAGTGCCGTTTCCAGACCCAGAGTGGACACTGGACAAAAGATGGCTCCGCGAGGCAACTGTTGGGACATATGCACGCATTCAGGGAGATGTCCTCTAACACACCCCACTCTCCGCTAAGCGGGAGAAGTGTAAAATTCACAGCAGCAGACCTTCTACTGGGGTCAACGGTCAAAAAGGGGCCGTTTCCAGACCCAGAATGGACACTGGACAAAAGACGGCTCCGCGAGGCAACTGTTGGGACATATGCATGCGTCCAGGGAGATGTCCTCTACCACACCCCACTCTCCACTAAGCGGGAGAGGTGTAAAATTCACAGCAGCAGACCTTCTACTGGGGTCAACGGTCAAAAAGGGGCTGTTTCCAGACCCAGAGTGGACACTGGACAAAAGACGTCCCAACAGTGGGGACCAGTAGAAGGTTTGCTGCTGTGAATTTTACACCTCTCCCGCTTAGCGGAGAGTGGGGTGTGGTAGAGGACATCTCCTTGAACGCGTACATATGTCCCAACAGTTGCCTCGCGGAGCCGTCTTTTGTCCAGTGTCCACTTTATAAAGTCCATGCACTCCAGTGAATAGCATTTATCCATTTAGATAACTTTATTATTATTATTATTATTATTATTATTTAATAACTTATTTTTACACAGAAACATAATGTGTCTTATAGCATCATTTAAATGCTTAATTTGTAGTTTTAATGTGCAAATGAAACTTTTTTCAATACTTTATTTTCAATAAAAATAAATGTGCTCACTAGACAGTAAGAGGCAGCGGTGGCCGAACGGTTTGCAGAGCGGTCTTGATATCAGAAGGTCGCTAGTTCGTATCCCCGGACCGGCACGTTAAAATTACCACCGCTGAAGTGCCCTTGGACAAGGCATTGAACCTCTACCATGAAATGTTCTATGAGCAGGGCCTGGCTGTAAACAAGTTATTGAGCTTAGTCCAGTTACCCTGGGTAAACATAGTACCTTTCCTTTCCTTAATTGCCCTTCATGTCCGAGTGTCCAGAATGGTCGACACACCTGTCCTCCACGACCTACACTGGCTCCCCGTCAAACAAAGAATTCATTATACAAAATCCTGCTCACCACCTACAAAGCTCTCAATATATGGACCAGAGCTAAGGTAAATAAAGAACTGCTACGAGGGTAAAACCAGAAAAGGCACTACTGTAAGACTTGTTTACATAGCCTGTCATGTTAATTTGAGGCTTCAATTGTTGTAGCCTATAATATACTGTAGGCTAATATACCGGTATGCAACATTTTACAGTTACTGGCCCATCTACTCTCCTCTCTGCAGGCGCACAACACGCACTTGTATTTCCCAGCTGAGCGATTATATATTTCGCTCGCTCCATTGAGGATTGGAATATGGCCAGATTAAAAAACTTGATAACTTGGCTCAGAGAAGAGAGGCAGTCGAGGAAACTCACTTTGTTAATCGTCTTCATCGCCCTGCTCCTGGATAATATACTTCTGTCAGTAGTCGGTAGGTGCAACAACTCCTCATTCACACGGTCACTCACACCTGTTACGATTTTTCTAAGAGCCCAGCACGTGTACTATGTATTAGGCCTACATAAACGGCAGACAAGGTATGATGTTCTAATATTTGTCAAATTCAACAGAGACATGATTGAGATGAGAGATGATGATTGCAGGCAAGATCAAGAGATAGGCTACAGTAAGTCAAAAGCGGTCTGGCAAACAGGTTGCCAATTTAGCAACATATTCACCGTAAAATTGTCCAGCCTATGATTTCTCTCTCAGTGCACTAGGGTGATCTTTCTAGCATAAGTCACTGGGTTTCCATGTGTCATGTGAACCATAGCTAGCCTAATACTAAACAGTGTCTAATACTGAACAATCTTTGTCTAACAAAGATTGTTAAATGTTCAAAGTTTATCCATCTTTGGAAAAGGTATTGCCAGGTTCTTGAGCACATGCAGCATTATCCTTTGAAAACAAAAGCTAGCTCTGCCGTCACCGGTAATTCTTGGTGAAATCGGATTCGATTGGGAATGATGGTCTAACTGCTGTTTTTCCTTTTCTTTTGCCGATTTATGATGAGGATCTTCAGTATTGCAACCCCCAGAAGAGTAGCTATAAGCATAATAATAATAATACATCCAATTTATATAGCACTTTTCTTGGTGCTCAAAGTCTCTTTGCAAGACATCTAACAAAAATAATAACTTTATTAAAGGAGATCTTCAGCCATTTCCAACCTATCTTCATAATAGATCCTCACTAAAAATGCTCATTATAATATGGTGCCATTTTTTTGTCTACTTTGTGTCTCAGAGGAGAAACCAATAGTGACATCATCGACTGAGAATACAAGCTAATATAATCTGCAATCTTTTTATTCCTGGAAAGTTAGCATGCTATAATGGAAGCAATTGCTCTCACGTTATTAAAAAAGAAAATCTTATTGAAAAAAATTAAAATAATATGTCCACAGCCCAGCTATGAGACACAGACAGAGTAGATTTTTTTTTTAATTTTATCATGAGCCTTAGTGAGGACTAATTATAGTGGAAAATAGGTGAAGTTGCCTTTCATTTTAATGTTATCTTTGCTTCGTTTTTAGCCTTTTAAAGAGATAATTCAGAATTTGTTTTAACTTAAGCTGTTTATGAAATACTTCCCATTAATATAGTGGTTGCAACTGTATTAATTGACTACTAAATCTAAATCCACAAAACTAATGTAATTTGTATTGTTGACCTATTTATAAAATATTAGCGCAACTTTTGTTCAACTTTGACCCCTCTATCACAGGAACTATTTTTGGGGCGTAGTAATATGGACACATAATATTATGTGATAGAGGGCAGTGTTGGGGAGTATTAAGCTACATGTAGCTGAGCTACGTAGCTTAGCTACATTTTGCTGTAGCTTGTGGTATTTTAGCTACATTCATATTTGTGTACCTCGTCAAGTAGCTTAGCTACTTTTTGGGTAATTTTTTGTAGCTTAGCTACTCAAGTTACAAGCTACAATTTTGGGGAGCAGGGGTCTCCCAGAGGGGAGCAGGGGTCTCCCAGAGGGGAGCAGGGGTCTCCCAGAGGGGAGCAGGGTGAAGAGGGGTCTCCCAGAGGGGAGCAGGGGTCTCCCAGAGGGGAGCAGGGTGAGGAGGGGTCTCCCAGAGGGGAGCAGGGGGAGGAGGGGTCTCCCAGAGGGGAGCAGGGTGGGAGGGGTCTCCCAGAGGGGAGCAGGGTGGGAGGGGTCTCCCAGAGGGGAGCAGGGGGAGGAGGGGTCTCCCAGAGGGGAGCAGGGTGGGAGGGGTCTCCCAGAGGGGAGCAGGGGTCTCCCAGAGGGGAGGAGGGGTCTCCCAGAGGGGAGGAGGGGTCTCCCGCATGTACATTCCCAATTTAACGCTGAAAAATAAAAAGTAGCTGAGCTACTTTTTCCTATGTAGCTGTAGCTTTACAAGCTACATTTCTCCAGGGGTAGCTATGTATCTTGATCAAGCTACTGCCATGGTGAGCTACTTGTAGCTTTACAAGCTACGCTTTCAAAGTAACTTCGGTCAAAAATGAACGAAAGTTGCACTAATATTTTACTTTTACTGCGTGGCCCCCTGTGCACCCCACAAAATGAACGGAATTATTTCACCAAAACCAGAGCAGGACTCCCACCAAGGGACTCAGGCAATCAATTAATACATGCAGTAATTCATACAGCTTAAGTTAAAACATCTGAACTATCCCTTTAAAAGGCTAAAAACGAAGCAAAGATAACATTAAAATGGAAAGGCAAAAAAGGCAATTGGAACTAGAAAAAGTGCCCTTCCGGCCCTTCCGGGCCTGTGCCCTTCCGGGCACAGGCGAAAAAAAGCGATGGCGAAAAAAAGCGATGGCGAAAAAGCGATGGCGAAAAAGCGATGCGAAAAAAAGCGATGGCGAAAAAAGCGATGGCGAAAAAAGCGATGGCGAAAAAAGCGATGGCGAAAAAAGCGATGGCGAAAAAAGCGATGGCGAAAAAAAGCGATGGCGAAAAAAGCGATGGCGAAAAAAAAGCGATGGCGAAAAAAGCGATGGCGAAAAAGCGATGTGAAAAAAAGCGATGGCGAAAAAAGCGATGGCGAAAAAAGCGATGGCGAAAAAAGCGATGGCGAAAAAAGCGATGGCGAAAAAAGCGATGGCGAAAAAAGCGATGGCCAAAAAAGTGATGGCGAAAAAAGCGATGGCGAAAAAAGCGATGGCGAAAAAAGCGATGGCGAAAAAAGCGATGGCCAAAAAAGTGATGGCGAAAAAAAGCGATGGCGAAAAAAGCGATGGCGAAAAAGTGATGGCCAAAAAAGCGATGGCAAAAAAAAGCGATGGCGAAAAAAGCGATGGCGAAAAAAAGCGATGGCGAAAAAAGCAATGGCGAAAAAAAACAATGGCGAAAAAAGCGATGGCGAAAAAAGCGATGGCGAAAAAGTGATGGCCAAAAAAGCGATGGCGAAAAAAAGCGATGGCGAAAAAAGCGATGGCGAAAAAAGCGATGGCGAAAAAAGCGATGGCGAAAAAAAGCGATGGCGGAAAAAAGCGATGGCGAAAAAAGCGATGGCGAAAAAAAGCAATGTCGAAAAAAGCGATGGCGAAAAAAGCGATGGCCAAAAAGTGATGGCCAAAAAAGCGATGGCAAAAAAAAGCGATGGCGAAAAAAAGCGATGGCGAAAAAAAAGCGATGGCGAAAAAAGCGATGGCGAAAAAGCGATGCGAAAAAAAGCGATGGCGAAAAAAGCGATGGCGAAAAAAGCGATGGCGAAAAAAGCGATGGCGAAAAAAGCGATGGCGAAAAAAGCGATGGCGAAAAAAGCGATGGCGAAAAAAAGCGATGGCGAAAAAAGCGATGGCGAAAAAAAACAATGTCGAAAAAAGCGATGGCGAAAAAAAGCGATGGCGAAAAAAGCGATGGCGAAAAAAGCGATGGCGAAAAAAGCGATGGCGAAAAAAGCGATGGCGAAAAAGTGATGGCCAAAAAAGCGATGGCGAAAAAAAGCGATGGCGAAAAAAGCGATGGCGAAAAAAGCGATGGCGAAAAAAGCGATGGCGAATAAAGCGATGGCCAAAAAAGCGATGGCGAAAAAAGCGATGGCGAAAAAAGCGATGGCCAAAAAAGCGATGGCGAAAAAAGCGATGGCCAAAAAGTGATGGCCAAAAAAGCGATGGCAAAAAAAAGCGATGGCGAAAAAAAGCGATGGCGAAAAAAAAGCGATGGCGAAAAAAGCGATGGCGAAAAAGCGATGCGAAAAAAAGCGATGGCGAAAAAAGCGATGGCGAAAAAAGCGATGGCGAAAAAAGCGATGGCGAAAAAAGCGATGGCGAAAAAAGCGATGGCGAAAAAAGCGATGGCGAAAAAAAGCGATGGCGAAAAAAGCGATGGCGAAAAAAAACAATGTCGAAAAAAGCGATGGCGAAAAAAGCGATGGCGAAAAAAACGATGGCGAAAAAAGCGATGGCGAAAAAAAGCGATGGCGAAAAAAGCGATGGCGAAAAAAGCGATGGCGAAAAAGTGATGGCCAAAAAAGCGATGGCAAAAAAAAGCGATGGCGAAAAAAGCGATGGCAAAAAAAAGCGATGGCGAATAAAGCGATGGCCAAAAAAGCGATGGCGAAAAAAGCGATGGCGAAAAAAGCGATGGCCAAAAAAGCGATGGCCAAAAAAGCGATGGCAAAAAAAAGCGATGGCAAAAAAAAGCGATGGCGAAAAAAAGCGATGGCAAAAAAAAGCGATGGCCAAAAAAGCGATGGCCAAAAAAGCGATGGCCAAAAAAGCGATGGCGAAAAAAAGCGATGGCGAAAAAAGCGATGGCGAAAAAAGCGATGGCGAAAAAAAAGCGATGGCGAAAAAAGCGATGGCGAAAAAGCGATGGCCAAAAAAGCCGAAAAAAGCCGAAAAAAGCGATGGCGAAAAAAGCGATGGCGAAAAAAGCGATGGCGAAAAAAGCGATGGCGAAAAAAGCGATGGCGAAAAAGCGATGCGAAAAAAAGCGATGGCGAAAAAAGCGATGGCGAAAAAAGCGATGGCGAAAAAAGCGATGGCGAAAAAAGCGATGGCGAAAAAAAGCGATGGCGAAAAAAGCGATGGCGAAAAAAGCGATGGCGAAAAAAGCGATGGCGAAAAAAGCGATGGCGAAAAAAGCGATGGCGAAAAAAAGCGATGGCGAAAAAAGCGATGGCGAAAAAAGCGATGGCGAAAAAAGCGATGGCCAAAAAAAACGATGGCGAAAAAAGCGATGGCGAAAAAAAACAATGTCGAAAAAAGCGATGGCGAAAAAAGCGATGGCGAAAAAGTGATGGCCAAAAAAGCGATGGCGAAAAAAGCGATGGCGAAAAAAGCGATGGCGAAAAAAGCGATGGCGAAAAAAGCGATGGCGAAAAAAGCGATGGCGAAAAAAAGCGATGGCGAAAAAAGCGATGGCGAAAAAAAACAATGTCGAAAAAAGCGATGGCGAAAAAAGCGATGGCCAAAAAGTGATGGCCAAAAAAGCGATGGCAAAAAAAAGCGATGGCGAAAAAAGCGATGGCGAAAAAAGCGATGGCAAAAAAAAGCGATGGCGAAAAAAGCGATGGCGAAAAAAGCGATGGCGAAAAAAAGCGATGGCGAAAAAAGCGATGGCCAAAAAAGCGATGGCCAAAGAAGCGATGGCCAAAAAAGCGATGGCGAAAAAAAGCGATGGCCAAAAAAAGCGATGGCCAAAAAAGCCGAAAAAAGCCGAAAAAAGCGATGGCGAAAAAAGCGATGGCGAAAAAAGCGATGGCGAAAAAAGCGATGGCGAAAAAAGCGATGGCGAAAAAAAGCGATGGCGAAAAAGCGATGGCGAAAAAGCGATGCGAAAAAAAGCGATGGCGAAAAAAGCGATGGCAAAAAAAAGCGATGGCGAAAAAAGCGATGGCAAAAAAAAGCGATGGCGAAAAAAGCGATGGCGAAAAAAGCGATGGCAAAAAAAAGCGATGGCGAAAAAAGCGATGGCGAAAAAAGCGATGGCGAAAAGCGATGCGAAAAAAAGCGATGGCCAAAAAAGCGATGGCGAAAAAAGCGATGGCGAAAAAAAGCGATGGCGAAAAAGCGATGGCCAAAAAAGCCGAAAAAAGCCGAAAAAAGCCGAAAAAAGCCGGAAAAAGCGATGGCGAAAAAAAGCGATGGCGAAAAAAGCGATGGCGAAAAAAAGCGATGGCGAAAAAGCGATGGCGAAAAAGCGATGCGAAAAAAAGCGATGGCGAAAAAAGCGATGGCGAAAAAAGCGATGGCGAAAAAAGCGATGGCGAAAAAAGCGATGGCAAAAAAAGCGATGGCGAATAAAGCGATGGCCAAAAAAGCGATGGCCAAAAAAGCAATGGCCAAAAAAGCGATGGCCAAAAAAGCGATGGCCAAAAAAGCGATGGCGAATAAAGCGATGGCCAAAAAAGCGATGGCCAAAAAAGCAATGGCCAAAAAAGCGATGGCGAAAAAAGCGATGGCCAAAAAAGCGATGGCAAAAAAAAGCGATGGCAAAAAAAAGCGATGGCGAAAAAAAGCGATGGCAAAAAAAGCGATGGCGAAAAAAAGCGATGGCGAAAAAAGCGATGGCGAAAAAGCGATGGCCAAAAAAGCGATGGCCAAAAAAGCGATGGCGAAAAAAGCGATGGCGAAAAAGCGATGGCGAAAAAAGCGATGGCGAAAAAGTGATGCGAAAAAAAGCGATGGTGAAAAAAGCGATGGCGAAAAAAGCGATGGCGAAAAAAAGCGATGGCGAAAAAAGCGATGGCAAAAAAAAGCGATGGCGAAAAAAGCGATGGCGAAAAAAAGCGATTGTGAAAAAAAGCGATGTGGCGAAAAAAAAAGTGATGGCGGAAAAAGCGCTGGCGAAAAAGCGATGGCGAAAAAAGCGATGGCGAAAAAAGCGATGGCAAAAAAAAGCGATGGCGAAAAAAAGCGATGGCGAAAAAAGCGATGGCGAAAAAAAAGAATGTCGAAAAAAGCGATGGCGAAAAAAGCGATGGCGAAAAAAAGCGATGGCGAAAAAAGCGATGGCCAAAAAAGCGATGGCCAAAAAAGCGATGGCGAAAAAAGCGATGGCGAAAAAAGCGATGGCGAAAAAAGCGATGGCAAAAAAAAGCGATGGCAAAAAAAAGCGATGGCAAAAAAAAGCGATGGCGAAAAAAAGCGATGGCAAAAAAAGCGATGGCGAAAAAAGCGATGGCGAAAAAAGCAATGGCGAAAAAGCGATGGCCAAAAAAGCGATGGCGAAAAAAGCGATGGCGAAAAAGCGATGGCGAAAAAAGCGATGGCGAAAAAGCGATGCGAAAAAAAGCGATGGTGAAAAAAGCGATGGCGAAAAAAGCGATGGCGAAAAAAAGCGATGGCGAAAAAAGCGATGGCAAAAAAAAGCGATGGCGAAAAAAGCGATGGCGAAAAAAGCGATGGCGAAAAAAAGCGATTGTTAAAAAAAGCGATGTGGCGAAAAAAAAAGCGATGGCGGAAAAAGCGCTGGCGAAAAAGCGATGCGGAAAAAAGCGATGGCGAAAAAAGCGATGGCGAAAAAAGCGATGGCAAAAAAAAGCGATGGCGAAAAAAAGCGATGGCGAAAAAAGCAATGGCGAAAAAAAACAATGTCGAAAAAAGCGATGGCGAAAAAAGCGATGGCGAAAAAAGCGATGGCGAAAAAAGCGATGGCGAAAAAAAGCGATGGCGAAAAAAGTGATGGCGAAAAAAAACAATGTCGAAAAAAGCGATGGCGAAAAAAGCGATGGCGAAAAAAGCGATGGCGAAAAAAAGCGATGGCGAAAAAAGCGATGGCGAAAAAAGCGATGGCGAAAAAAAGCGATGGCGAAAAAAGCGATGGCGAAAAAAAAGCGATGGCGAAAAAAGCGATGGCGAAAAAGCGATGCGAAAAAAAGCGATGGCGAAAAAAGCGATGGCGAAAAAAGCGATGGTGAAAAAAAGCGATGGCAAAAAAAGCGATGGCGAAAAAAAAGCGATGGCGAAAAAAAAGCGATGGCGAAAAAAGCGATGGCGAAAAAGCGATGCGAAAAAAAGCGATGGCGAAAAAAGCAATGGCGAAAAAAGCGATGGTGAAAAAAAGCGATGGCGAAAAAGCGATGCGAAAAAAAGCGATGGCGAAAAAAGCGATGGCGAAAAAAGCGATGGCAAAAAAAAGCGATGGCGAAAAAAGCGATGGCGAAAAAAGCGATGGCAAAAAAAAGCGATGGCGAATAAAGCGATGGCCAAAAAAGCGATGGCGAAAAAAGCGATGGCGAAAAAAGCGATGGCGAAAAAAGCGATGGCCAAAAAAGCGATGGCCAAAAAAGCGATGGCCAAAAAAGCGATGGCAAAAAAAAGCGATGGCGAAAAAAAGCGATGGCGAAAAAAAGCGATGGCAAAAAAAAGCGATGGCGAAAAAAGGGATGGCGAAAAAAGCGATGGCGAAAAAAGCGATGGCGAAAAAAGCGATGGCGAAAAAGCGATGGCGAAAAAAGCGATGGCGAAAAAAAAGCGATGGCGAAAAAAGCGATGGCGAAAAAAATGGTTCATGGTTGGCATCCAGGGAGTGTGTGTGCAAAATATGGCATGGAAAAACTTGTTTTGCACAAAGCGGCCTCCTGGTGGCGCTATAACAGGCCGTTCTGGAAAGTTTGGGGCAGAGGTTCATGGTTGGCATCCAGGGAGTGTGTGTGCAAAATATGGCATCGACCGGGTTAACGGTGGCCGAGATTAGCTGTTCACGGACACACGGACACACAAACGGACGGACACGCGGACGGACGGAGTGCAAAACATACTCTCCCCACATGCCTTCGGCCTGGTGGAGACAATTAGGTGGGGAATGAAAGCCTGAAAAGGTGGGTTTTAATGGAGGTTTTGAACGGGGCATGGGGGGCGGCTTTGACGTGAGCTGGGAGTGCGTTCCAAAGAGAACTTTAGCTGCACTGCACCCCAGGTTTGTTTCTTTGTGTTTGGCTATAATCTCCAACAATACTGAGTAAAACCACTCGATTAGTTTATCTCAGTGGTTTTCAACCCTTTTCATAGCAAGGCCCATTATTTATTTGGCATTATGAGCCACGGACCACCACACTCAAAACTTTGAATATTTTACCGTTGGCAAAGATTCCATGCTGTATTGATGTGACTACATTCTCTAATTGTCTCAAACCTCTTGCAAATTAAGTAAAGCAGATGTTTAACTATTGAGAGTGTAAAATGAAACCAAATGGTCCCATCCATTTGGTTTCATTTTAAACTCTCAAGAGTTAAAGATCTAATAAAGGTCCAGTTGGTTACCAACTCCCCATCATTTAGCTGGGGACCACATGGAGCCCCCCCAAGGACCACTGGTTGAAAACTACTGGTTTATCTCAATAACAATTATTAGTCCTAAATTTGATGTTGTTTTGGCTCTTTAATCAAACTCTGAATGCATAATAATGACATTTTGGATACCTTTCTACTTGTAGGCTACCAGTGACAATCAGCCGGAGGTTGTGTCACATTTCAATCTTCCTGTGTCTTTTGCCCCACCAGTACCCATCATCCCAGTCTGTGTCTTTTGCCCCACCAGTACCCATCATCCCAGTCTGTGTCTTTTGCCCCACCAGTACCCATCATCCCAGTCTGTGTCTTTTGCCCCACCAGTACCCATCATCCCAGTCTGTGTCTTTTGCCCCACCAGTACCCATCATCCCAGTCTACCTGTGTCTTTTGCCCCACCAGTACCCATCATCCCAGTCTGTGTCTTTTGCCCCACCAGTACCCATCATCCCAGTCTGTGTCTTTTGCCCCACCAGTACCCATCATCCCAGTCTGTGTCTTTTGCCCCACCAGTACCCATCATCCCAGTCTACCTGTGTCTTTTGCCCCACCAGTACCCATCATCCCAGTCTGTGTCTTTTGCCCCACCAGTACCCATCATCCCAGTCTACCTGTGTCTTTTGCCCCACCAGTACCCATCATCCCAGTCTGTGTCTTTTGCCCCACCAGTACCCATCATCCCAGTCTGTGTCTTTTGCCCCACCAGTACCCATCATCCCAGTCTGTGTCTTTTGCCCCACCAGTACCCATCATCCCAGTCTACCTGTGTCTTTTGCCCCACCAGTACCCATCATCCCAGTCTGTGTCTTTTGCCCCACCAGTACCCATCATCCCAGTCTGTGTCTTTTGCCCCACCAGTACCCATCATCCCAGTCTGTGTCTTTTGCCCCACCAGTACCCATCATCCCAGTCTACATGGCCACATTTAATCACCCGGTGACTCAAGTGCACAACAACACCCTCCTCAACGCAACAACAGTCAGACCGACAGCACCTCTGGTGCCTCAGAACAACTCCTGTCTCAAATCAAGCCAAAGCAATGACCATGTCAAAATTGGACTACTGTTCGCCTCCAAGGCCACCGTACAACTGATAATCAATCCAGTCATTGGACCACTCACAAACAGGTGGGTGACTCGTGTGGCTGGGTTCCCATGACTGTTGTGTTTATCAACCCATTCTTAATTTGGATAAATAAACTTCGGGAGTAAGGTGTTGTAAGGTGTTGAAAGTGTGTGTGTGTGTGTGTGTGTGTGTGTGTGTGTGTGTGTGTGTGTGCGTGTGTGTGCGTGGATGCGTGCGTGTGTGATAACTGATAATAGATGTTCTTATGACATCTCAATGACATAGCAACAAGTGCAGTAATTCATAATCAAACTTTGAGGATGCAATTCAAGCAGTTTGCATGTTTTTATGGTACACTGTCTGTAACGGTTCATAAGGAAAACAGGATAAACAGGATTCATCATGTACTTCAGTGACATTATTTGCACAATATTTGAGCGCAAATGATGTCAGAGTTCAACTGGCAGCCCAGGGTGTACAAACGTTTTATGAATTAATGTACCTCATGACTGCATGAGTCAATGTGTGTGCATGTGTCTTTGTGTGAATGAAATCAATGAATGAATGAATGAACGAACGAATTAATGAATTCAATATTTATTTTTGTGTCATGCCACTTTGGCCCATCCCATATGGGATTATATGACACATTTAACAAAGTACATTGAAAACAACTGACATTACAGTCCTTCCTGTTCATATTCCATAATGCATTATTAAATACATGATACATATTTGTACAGTATTGAATAGTATATGAAAAAAATGAAAAAAAATGGCCCTCCTCCTTCAAGGAATGAGGCAAATGAAAAGGTGTACTTTTGAAATAGGCGTTTCAGTTTCTCGAAGTCCTCCAACCATATACATTCGTGATTTGGATCTATCTTATTAAAAAGTCTCTCCCTAATAGAGTTGTAGACTGGACAAAAAAAACAAAATGCATTTCATATTAAATTTTCTAGATCACACAGACTACATAATCTATCCTCCTCAACCGTGCCACTACCTACATCTACCCATCTCAATATGCAGACCAACTATGCCAGCTCTAATTTGGGCACATAAGGATCGTTTATTTTTTGACAGATTATTCAGTATGTAGTTTTCTGTATGACATGTTTTATCTCACAGTATGTGCAGAGCTTTAGGTTTACACCATATATCCAGTGCCCATCTATCCTTTACATTTTGAAAAATAATTAATTTTATTACCTTAACCTCTACTTGTTCTTTGTTATGATAATGGCCTCATAACCAGCTCTCAAAAGAATATCCGTAGCCGTAGCCAATGCACCCTTGATCAAAATATCCCACTCAAGGATCTTTCTTACAATTCTATTAGAGTTCAACCCCAATATTCTGTTCCACAGACGTAACATGTGCACACTCCACCGAGCCTCATTTGGTTCCTAATCCTAGCCCGTATCTCCCAAGATAGCCAGGGTTGGCGTGAATTTGTGTACCCCCAGGACTTTGACATGGGACTTAAACCATACTGATGGTATTTTACTCTTATCAGATTTCCCCTTTCTCCCCATACTTCCATTGGAATTACCGGTAGCTTTTTACGTTTTGGTCCTAACTTATTCATTTCGCTCCAAAAACGCGAGGGCTTGATGATTGGATTTCTTCTAGATGAAATAGTTGACCTCTTTGATATCTCCGTGTGTGTGTGTGTGTGCATGCGTCCGTTTGTGTGTGTGTGTGTGTGTCTTTGTATGTACACTCTTATACTTGGTTTCATGCATGCTTGACTTTTGGAATGGAAGAGGTATTGAATATTCGCAATTACCTTCAACATTATTAATATGAGTATATACGTAAATCAATGCATGTAAACACTGGGACTTTGACGTACACAACTACACATCTATATAGCCAAAAACAGGAAATCACCATACGTGCTGTCCATACAGCACTAAATTTATGAATGATCTGTCTCTGTCCTTCCAGAATAGGGTACCAGATCCCTTTATTTATTGGCTTTTGTATAATGTTCCTCTCAACCATCAGTAAGTTACAGCCTACCCTCAAACCTAACCTCACTGACACAATCTCAAAAATACAAAAATTGTTATTTCATAATTGACATTCCCACTTCTTTGTCTGAATTTCTAATTTTCTTGCTGCCCTCAAGTGTTCGCCTTCTCATCGAGCTACGCTATGATGTTTGTGGCCAGAGCTATCCAAGGTTTGGGTTCTTCCTGCTCTTCTGTGGCTGGTAAGAGTTTGGTTTGTTACTTTTATTGTGTTATGCATGTTTCCATGCATGTGATATCCAGTATGCATACTTGAGAAGCAACAAAGTTGCCAAAGAAATTGTCTTTTTTAGAAAAAAACCCTCAAAGGGATATTTCACTTAAAAGAAAATGCTCGATTCAGTGTTTAAATAATATATTTGATATTAATTTTAACTGCCCCGCCCCCTTCCTATACAAACCCATTGTAGCTTCAAACTCCATTTTAACCACTATCGCCACACGGTGGCAGTTAACTTGTTAATGTTTTGACTGTGACGCAGGGATGGGACTGGTGGCCAGTGTGTACACAGATGATGATGAGAGAGGACATGCCATTGGGATCGCCATGTCAGGCCTGGCATTGGGAGTGCTAGGTGGGTAGAATACAACAAAATGGACACTTATTAGGCCTCATTCACATACAAGACACACGCAAGAAACACTTGTCTTCTGTGTGTCGCACGGCTCACAATGCATTTCCAATGGGAGTCACGTGGTTTGATGACACAACCTGACACAAGGCTGCCCTCCTCCCCCCCATGCAACAAGGTTGTCATCAAACCACGTGAATCCCATTGGAAATACATTGCAAGCCGTGCAACACAGAAGATAATGGACACAAGTGTCTCTTGCGTGTGTCTTTTGTGTGTGTGTGTGTGTGTGTGTGTGTGCTTGTGTGCGTACACAGTACTTTAAAAAGCCATTGATTGTACATTTGACCATTTAACTCTATCATTGACTGTTCCCCACAGTTGGCCCACCATTCGGTAGTGTGATGTATGAAATTGTGGGGATGACCGCACCATTCTTCATTCTGGCAGCTCTGGCAGTGTTTGATGGAGGTAGAGTTACATTCTTTAAAGCAGTATTGCTGTTGATGAAAAAACTAATAATTGAAATGACAGCACTCGTAGCTCATGCACATAATGTGGGAGGTGCGGGTCAAGAATGTGCGATCCCTTCTTCTGAAGGTTTATCTTATTTAATTGTGTGTGGCACATGCTGTTCTCCTGCACACACACACACACACACACACACACACACACACTATTGTTTTAACCAACACACAGACGTATAGAGGGTGTTCAATAGCATTGATTTATGCAAAGAATGAGTTAGGTGGTTTCCTCCCGACAGCAACGACATATACACAGTATGCTGTGTGCTGAATTGATTTGTGTAATTCTAAATGATTATGTCCATACAGCGCTCCAGCTCTTTGCCTTTCAACTGAACAAGAAGAAGCCAGAGGCAAGTTTGTAGATATCCTATTGTGCTCAGAATAGGGACAGTAGGGTTAATGTGGTTAAAGGGTATACATGGGATATATGAATTAACAATGTTTTTGTAGTTGAAGATTAATGCTAATTCAAGCATCGCAAAACGTGGGATGCTTGGAATGTTTTCACTCTGTTAATTTTCTGACAATTTGTTACAGTTAGTTATTGAATACTGATCCTAATCTGATGCAACAACTGTGTTGAAGCAGATAAACGGTGTGAAGATTGTTTAGTATAAAGCATAGTGATGTATCATGCATCATCCTTGTGATTTATTTCAAAATAGCAAGGAGTATGGTGCAGAAGGAGAGGCCAACACCCCCCCCCCCCCCCCCCAAAAAAAATCTAAATATTTTTATTTCGTTTGACATGTACACGTCCTCGCAATCCATCGGTTGGATTAGCTAGGTCGGCTCCACGCGTCCTACGGTCTAAATGGGTTAAGGAGGGCATCCTTCAGAACAGAATCCACAGAGAATGCTTACAGTACAGTATGTGCACCTTTTTAGGCAGATACAGAAGCAAACATTACAGTAGATACAACCAAGATTATTTCTTTTAAAGATATGTTTGGGGCTTTTGAGTCTATTGATAGATAGGTAGTCGACAGAAAGCGGGGAGAAACACACAGCAAAATTCGTCGGGATCGGGACTTGAACCCACGACACACTGCAATGCTGGATTACCAGCCTATACAACCAAGACCCTGCACCCACCTCAGACATCAGCAACATTATGAAAATTACAAATATATAGTTGTCTGGGTGAAAAATCAATCACAACATAATCCCCTCCAGTTGTTGCAATTGGACAGATCTCCCTTCTTTGGTATTTTAACGATGAGGCCTGTTTTCCAGGAGAGTGCTGTTCCTTCTGAAGTCCAGACATCTCCAAGAACTTCAGTAAGGATGGTTAAGTTAGGTGTTCCTCTACTTTCAGCATTTCCGGATGGACCTGAGCTATGCCTGGTGCCTTTCCACTTTTCAATGCCTTCATACCTTCTCTTCCTTACCTCCTCAACATTTGATGGCTTGGTTTCCATGTCCAACATTTCTAACACTGGTGTGATATTTGCCTCCATTTGTGGGTCATCTCTTTAAGTACCCTCTGAAAGTATTCTTTTAGTTTAGTTTTTCCTCTTTTGTCACCACTTCTGTTCTGATCTAGGGTTGGGGTGTCAGTTGACCGGAATCCATTGGTCATTGGCCCGGTTTCCCAAAGGACACATGGAGTAAGAGGTATACCGGTAGATGTGCCACGCGATGGTAGGCCTGGTATGGTAGGCCTCAGGTCTACCATTCTGTAATTTAATTTAATAATATTTGGACTGCTGGACAGTAGGCTCTCTTTATTATATATATATATATATATATATATATATATATATATATATATATATATATATATATATGACGGTTGTGTACCCGTCCCGTCATGAAAGACACACACAGAGAGGCACTGGGTTGGATGTTGAGGCTCTTTACTGAAGTAGCTCTGCAAATGAGTGGTTTCAGACACAGAACATAATGGTTTAGCTCCTCCGCTGATATTGATGTCACAGCAGAGAGCTAGTCAGACTGTGTATAGTACAGAACATCTTAATAATACTTTACATTTTACATTAAATGCATTCAGATGTCTTTTACAACAGTAGTCTTCTTAACATGTGATCGTATAGTGGTTTTAACATTAATGCTTTATAATGAATTCAAATACAAACTGTTTTTAACTTAAGCTTTTAACCTACAACATCGTTTTTATATAGAAATGAAATAGAAAATATAGTGATACATGACGGTAGACAAAACGAATTAATAATCTGCATAACAGCACCCTCTGGTGGTACACAGTAAATACAGCCAGCACCACTTTTAGGCGCGATCGTTCTAAAATGGCATCCGCGGTACACAATACAATATGAACTTGTAAACCTATCTGACTTAATACAGAACGTAGTGCAACAACATTTACCTGCAAATGAGTGGTTTCAGACACAGAACATAATGGTTTAGCTCCTCCGCTGATATTGATGTCTATAAGGAAGATAACATGGTATTCAGTATCAAAATAAATAGTACTACCAACGTGAGCAACAAACACAAAACGAAAATACACTGGGACAGCATCTCCAATGCTGTTACATGACTGTGTATCATACAAGAAACCTCACGTTAGCTTTTTAGTGTACTTTATAATACTTTTCTTAGAGCAGCTCCAGACAAGACACACTTACCACAGCAGAGAGCTAGTCAGACTGTGGGGAACTTCCGTTTCCGGTCACCTTCATATACTACCAGTAGGGGGCGCTAAACAACCACTCACGCAGGAGGATAAACTATACACACATATCTTAGCAGGAATTTCACTACAATAACCAGAGTATTTCTTATACCCGTTACATACACCCCTCTGAAATTCTGCTAAATATAGGAAGTGCAACTCTTGAGACAAAAAAAACAAAAACAAAAAGTGCGTATACTGAGTGCATCACTAGGAACAAATGTGTATATGTCAGTTAAAAAACTCTCCCCAAAGGAGTATGTAAAGAAAGAAGGCGATCAAACCCCTAACTAAACACAGACTCAAAGATGCCAATTACACCTCTGAATTGTAAACACTGTTCCTGTAGCTTCAAGTGTACCAACTAAACACTTCTGTGGTTAATACTATCATAACCCTGTTACTCAAACTGAAAACGCATGGGTAAAGAACTAAACCAGGGAACTAACTGATACTGTGGACACAGAATCTTCATCTACTGCTTGGTTATTCATCTCACAGACTAGACGATTGGGGGGCCTGATGGACCTACGATCCCTGAGAACACGATGGCTAGGCCTTGTGTAAACTTCCTGAGGTAGGGAGCCTGGAACGCAAGTGTCTGAACTACCTGGAATGGCTGTCTCAGGGGTGTCGTTGTCTGGGGATTCAATGTCCGGGGGATTGTCAACAGGAGGGGCTAAGTCTGTGGGGGCATCGTCAGGAGGGGACATGTCTGAACAGACAGTGTTGGAAGGGGCCACGTCCGTGTCTGCAGGCAACATGTCTTCAGGGCAGTGTGGTGGGTCTTCCACACTGTCGACTGTCGAGTGGGCAACATCTTGGTCAGGGTGACTGGCTTGACTAGATGTGTCGACTGTGAGAGAGTCAGACTGGGAAACATCAGATCCCTGGTCAAGTGAGTCTCCGTCCTCTTCTGAATGGACTCCCTCACTACCGGCCTGCATCAGCCAGTTGACTGTACGCACATCACTGTCTTCCATCACATCAGGTACTTCAGGGCATAGATCACTTCCATGTGCAGCAGCATCACTGTGTGCAGATCCAAGGTCCTCATCTCTCTCACAGGGCAAGAAGCTAACAGAGAGTAACAGATTCCTGTGGACGACTCTCTCTCTGCCCGTCAGGGTATCCTTGACTCTGTAGACATTGATATCAGGCTTGACTGACATGACCTCATATGGAGTTGACTCCCACTTGTCTGCAACCTTGCGCTTCCCTGGCACGCCTCTGTTGGCAATCAGCACTCTGTCTCCAACGACGAGGGGCGAGCCCTTGACTCTGCGGTTGTACAGGTTGGCGTGGCGAGTCTGCTCCCTGAGACTGTTCTTCTGCACAATCTGAGCAGCCTCACGTAGATCTTTCTTCAGGTGGGACACAAAGTCTGAGTGACTGACAACAGTGTCATCGGTGAGGGCATGCTGAAACATGACGTCGACAGGGAGACGAGGAATCCTTCCAAACACAAGATAGAAGGGTGCAAACCCTGTCGTCTCATGCTCTGTGCAGTTGTAGCAGAAGGTGAGCAGTTGCAGCATTTGTGGCCACCTTGCTTTGGGCTGAGGGGGAAGGGACCTGATCATACCTCCCAGCGTCCTGTTAAATCGCTCTGTGACACCATTCCCCATGGGGTGATACGGAGTCGTATGGGATTTCTGTACCCCGGCCATCTCTAGAAGCTCCTTAATCAGCTTGCTCTCAAAGTTGGCTCCCTGGTCAGAATGGAGACGACGAGGAAAACCATAAATGAGAAAGAAGTCATTCCAGAGACGACGAGCGACTTGCTTGGCAGTCTGATTCCTGCACGGGAAGGCGTGTGCCATTTTGGAGAAATGATCAGTCACAACTAGAACATCGACAGACTTGTTCCCTTGCTCAGCAGACCAAAAGTCTATGCAGACTAACTCCATTGGCTCAGAGGTGACTATGTTCTTGAGTGGCGCACGGCTGTGTGGCTCAGGCGTCTTCCCTACTATGCAGCGCTGACAGGAGCGAACATAGTTCACAACGTCACGTTCCATGCCATTCCAGAAGAACCTTTGCCTCACCAGAGACAAGGTACGGTGTTGGCCTTGGTGACCCGCTGTGTCATGGAGACCATGGAGGACTTTCTTTTTCAATGAGTCAGGCACTATGAACTGGAAGATCTTCTTGTTCATGTGGGGATCTTTCTTTGTCTTGTACAGCATGCCATTCTGTATGGTGAGTCTACTCCAATGCTTCAGCAACTTAATCACACTTTGTGACTCAACAGCTCTCTCACGCTTGGTAGGTCTCTTGTGTCTCTGTACAAAGTACATGGCTCTGCTTATTGTGCTGTCAGCCTCCTGCTGAGTGACAAGCTGGCTCTGTGGGAGTGCAGTGGACTGGTCTTCCTTCTGCAGAAGATTGGGGCTAGCACCGGTTCCCATCACATGACTCACACCTCCGGTGGACTGAGCATTGAGGATGGCAGCGATGTCCTCTGAAGCGACCGAGCCTCTTGCGAACGGCGGAACTGCCTCTTGCACAGGCTCGTTCGATGCTTCACCAACGTCGTCCACAACAGCCTGACAGTTGTTGGACACTCTGAAGACGTCTTGTACGAGTCTGTCGTTCACACCGTTGACCTGGTCCAACAGCGAGGCATAATGCTCGTTCACGAGGCGATGACCCACACACGACTGGACAAACGGCTCACGGCTCAAGGCGTCGGCTACGATGTTCTTTGGGCCGGGGATGTACTTCAAGTCAAAGTCGTATGCAGCGAGCTTCGCCACCCATCGCTGTTCACACGCATCAAGTCTGGGTTTGGTCAGAATGTATGTCAAGGGGTTATTGTCAGTCCATATGGTGAAGTGTCTGCCTTTCAACCAATGGCTGAACTTGTCACATACTGCCCATTTCAAGGCAAGGAATTCAAGCCGGTGTGCAGGGTAGTTCAGCTGGGAGCGTGAGAGGGTTCTACTCGCAAAGGCGACTGGCCTGGCTACTTTTCCACCAGGCGGCAGTTGCGACAGGACAGCTCCAATCCCATCAAAGGACGCGTCGACGGCTAGAATGAACGGGGCATTGAAATCTGGGTGGGCTAGAGTGACACTTGTCATGAGGTCGTGCTTCAGTGTCTCAAAAGCGTTCTGACATGCGTCGGTCCAATCAGCAGGCGTCAGCTTCACATGACCTCCTTTCTTGACAGGTTTGCGACCTCTCTTGTGCTTGTGCTGAGCACCAGGTTCAGCTGTGAGCTTGAACAGCGGTTTCGCCTTCGCAGAACATGCTTCGATGAAACTTTGATAGTACATCACCATGCCTAGATACGATCTGATTTTACTAGGGCAAGGTGTTCTCCCATCGGGCTCCATGAGGTCGGTGACTTGGACGTCATTTATGGCTCTCACTTTCCCAGGGTCTGTCCGAACACCATCTTCACTGATGACATGCCCAAGAAACTTCACGGTCCTTCTGAAGAAGAAGCACTTCTTGGGTGCGAGTTTAAGGTTGTGCTCTTTGAGGCGGGCAAACACCATCTGCAGGCGTCGGAGTGCAGCTTCCTCTGTAGGCGCAAAGACCATCAAATCATCTAGGTAACACAATAGACTTGTGAAATTCTCATCACCAAATATGGACATCATCATCCTCATGAACGTGGCTGGACTGTTACATAGGCCTTGAGGGAGACGGTTGTATTCATGAAGTCCAAAGGGCGATGAGAATGCTGTATACTTCTTGTCGTCAGGGTGCATGGGGACATTATAAAAGCCTGATGTCAGGTCCATCGTGGAGAAGAAAGCGTTTCCACCGAGTGCGGCCAGAGCATCGGCTTGATGGGTAGGCATCCTTCACAGTTCTTGCGTTAAGCCACCTGAAGTCAGTGCAGACTCTGAGGTCTCCATTCGGTTTCCATACCAGAACGAGTGCAGATGCATACTCGCTGTTAGACTTCTGAATAATGCCTCTCTCTTCCATGTCATTCAGTGTCGTCCTCAGTTTCTCATACTGGCTCGGTGGTATGCGTCTGTAGGGTAGACGGAACGGCTTGTCGTCGACAAGGTGGATGCGATGCACAAACTCCTTAGCCTCTCCACAGTCCATCTTGTGTCGGGAGAAGATTGACTCGTACTGCTCGATGATGTTAAGGAGCTTGTCTTTCCACTGCAGCGACACTTCACATGACTTCAGGTCAATGTCTTGCAGACCCAGAGCCTCCAGTGCACGCACCATGTCCTCTTCTGACCTCGGCTGCACGTCTTCGCTCTGCACACTCTGCACATTACACTTGACCTCGTCTGCTTTTGGCAGGTCTTCAACTGCAATACAGGGAGAAACATCTGCTATCTTGGCGTTCCTTCTCAGCACCACAGCTCGGTCTGTAGGGTTGATGATTTTAACAGGCACCCATCGATCTCCCCAAAGAGGAGTGAC
This sequence comes from Protomyctophum parallelum, assembly GCF_964188405.1. Taxonomy (NCBI): domain Eukaryota; kingdom Metazoa; phylum Chordata; class Actinopteri; order Myctophiformes; family Myctophidae; genus Protomyctophum; species Protomyctophum parallelum. The sequence continues at coordinate 37,762,636 of NC_139705.1, forward strand.
AACTCTCCCAACAAGGATCTGTTTGGGTCTGGCTTTAGACTGCGTTGGCTCAACGATCACTGTACTTCCTGCCGACATCACTGCTGACTCAGGTAACTTGCCCCAGACAAGGTGCTCACTCTGTGGTTTCAGTGTCACACAACTCTTGACTTTCACTGTCCCCACCTTATCCGGAATGCAATCACCTCTCCATCGCTCTGTGTTGGAAATCAGTGACAGGAATTGGCAGTGGTCATCAGTCTGACCATTGTTGGGTGAGGAAACTAGTTTCCAGTAGCCGTCAGTGCTCTTTAGTTGGGTTAGAATGTGCTTGATGGCGTTGCTGCCAAGGATCATCTGTTCTGTCTGGCCTGGAACAACCATCGACTGAATGATCATTCTGCATCCGTAAACTGTGACATCAAGGTCATACATGTCTTTGGGGGAAACGCGGTGTCCACCGCAGCCTATAATGACATAACCATTAGCCGTGTCTCCTATCATGTCAGGGTTTTGCTGTAGCAGGGACTCAACAGAGGACTCACTTATTGTACAGGCCATCGATCCGCTGTCTAACAGTGCTTTGAGAGTGGGGCCATTCTTCACAGACACAGGCGTGTAGAACAGGCTGTCAGTCTCTGCTATTCTCTGGGATCCCTGAAAGATCAGTTTCTTGGACGGGGGCAATGTACTGCTGTACAACTCATAGAGGGACTCTCTATCTTGCATGTCGGGTGTCTCATTACTGGTGGGAGGCCTACTGGGTTCATCTGCACTGTCCTCCCCTGTGTGCAGACTAGTCAGTTTCCCTGATGCTCCGGGACAGCCCTTTTGGCTGGACAGTCGTTGCGTGAATGGCCTGGAGCATGGCACTTGAAACAAAGTCTATTTTCTCTGCAATGAGAGAAAGCACTGTGATCGTCGTTTTTGCAGATAATGCACGGCTTGTCAGTGAAACCGTCAATCCTGTCTGCACTGTCTGTAGGACGTCTGGGTGGAGCTCGCCTCCTCACTTGTGACTGGTCAGACGCTCCACGCAGCAGAAACTTCTCCAACATGGACATCACGTCTGCTAGGGGGACATACTGTGTGCTCTGTGCCTGAGGTGGCTCCTGACTGCTGTGGGTAGGGACTGGGATATGGCTCACCTCTGCTCTGTGCACGGCAATGTCCACCTTCTTCACAGGATGCACTGGGGAAGTTGCTTTGCAGCCCATTTCAGCGTGATATTCGTTCAGCACCTCCAGGACTTCACACGCTGACCACCTGTCGATAGTTTTGGATCTGAAAGTCAGGGCTAGGTCTTTACAGGGACAGTTCCTAATAAACATGCGAGTCACCTCCACTTCAGGGTTGTCAAGTGTTTTGCCCTTCTCTCTCAGGCAGTCAGTGGCGAGGTCAGCTGCTCTGTTTAGTCTCAGCCAGTAGTCATAGGGGTCTTCCTGGTCTTTGGGCAAAGTCGAGTAAAAGTCAGCTAAAGGGACAGCAGAGTACCTAGTAGAACTAAAGTGCTTTCTGAGGAGAACATAAATCATGTCAGGGTGAGCAGTAATGTCAATGTTGCTATTTCTAATACCAAACCTAACTACATCCTTAGCCTTTCCCCTCAAATGCATAAGGATTTCCTCAGCCTGCTCTGCAACCCTAACATTGCTCTTCTTTATGAATGTTCTCATCTGATCTTCCCAGTCATGCACTGTGACTGAGCCTGACTCATTGCCTACAAAACAAGGCGGTTCCTTAACCTTTCTCTGTGTGACAACCTGGACCTGAGATAAATCAGACACATGACTGGACTGACTCAATGTGCTCGCTACATGTTGCGTGGCTGTAGAACTGGGAGCCACTGTGTTGTGAGGCTGTATGCGTGACATGATGCTGTCACCTAACTGACGTCCTATCTCCTGGATAACAGTCCTCATCTGGTCACTTACACACTCAGAACTGGTACTAGTAGGATGTGGCGTAGATGTGACATGAGGTGTAGGTGTGCTGGTGTGATGGTCAGCTGCATCACGGACCCTGACACTAGAAACTGCCTCTAATGAGGGCATAACACCACCTGGAGTAGGACTATCAACAGAAAAGGGAATAGGAGCACGTATACCCCTGCCTCTACCAACACTAATGGGTGTGCCAAACCGAAGGTGGTTACTCTGAGTAAACATTGTTCAAAATTGTTTGACACAATTATGGATGTTCAAAATCCAATACAGTATTCCACCATGGAATGTGAAATCATCAATAGAAAAAATGGTAAATAAAATAAAAATGACAAAAACAAATCAGTGGCTTATGTGACACGTCACTGGTGTGGGACATAAAGTCCTCTGTGTCACTGTGACACACTGTACAGTGTACAGTAATACTTTTCACTGCAATGCTACCGTGTCAACTGTGAACCCACAAATACTGTGAACTGATGTCTTCATGAAGCAGCAGACAGGACGGTCACCGGTTTGCTGAACTTGATTGAAGTCACGGGTCACGGCACCAATGTGACGGTTGTGTACCCGTCCCGTCATGAAAGACACACACAGAGAGGCACTGGGTTGGATGTTGAGGCTCTTTACTGAAGTAGCTCTGCAAATGAGTGGTTTCAGACACAGAACATAATGGTTTAGCTCCTCCGCTGATATTGATGTCACAGCAGAGAGCTAGTCAGACTGTGTATAGTACAGAACATCTTAATAATACTTTACATTTTACATTAAATGCATTCAGATGTCTTTTACAACAGTAGTCTTCTTAACATGTGATCGTATAGTGGTTTTAACATTAATGCTTTATAATGAATTCGAATACAAACTGTTTTTAACTTAAGCTTTTAACCTACAACATCGTTTTTATATAGAAATGAAATAGAAAATATAGTGATACATGACGGTAGACAAAACGAATTAATAATCTGCATAACAGCACCCTCTGGTGGTACACAGTAAATACAGCCAGCACCACTTTTAGGCGCGATCGTTCTAAAATGGCATCCGCGGTACACAATACAATATGAACTTGTAAACATATCTGACTTAATACAGAACGTAGTGCAACAACATTTACCTGCAAATGAGTGGTTTCAGACACAGAACATAATGGTTTAGCTCCTCCGCTGATATTGATGTCTATAAGGAAGATAACATGGTATTCAGTATCAAAATAAATAGTACTACCAACGTGAGCAACAAACACAAAACGAAAATACACTGGGACAGCATCTCCAATGCTGTTACATGACTGTGTATCATACAAGAAACCTCACGTTAGCTTTTTAGTGTACTTTATAATACTTTTCTTAGAGCAGCTCCAGACAAGACACACTTACCACAGCAGAGAGCTAGTCAGACTGTGGGGAACTTCCGTTTCCGGTCACCTTTATAGACTACCAGTAGGGGGCGCTAAACAACCACTCACGCAGGAGGATAAACTATACACACATATCTTAGCAGGAATTTCACTACAATAACCAGAGTATTTCTTATACCCGTTACATATATATATATATATATATATATATATATATATATATACACACACACACACACACCATAACAGGCCTCAGGCCTGAGGCACATCTATGCGCGGGCATAATGGACGTAGTTACTTACTTATAGCCAAAGTCACAGCAAAAACAATAGAATTCCACATGTAATGTGGACATGGTCGGAAACCAAGGTACTTTCAAAGTATGAGCATAAACTGCATAGTGAATCTGGCCTATAGAGTGGGCCCATATCCTTTTGAAGCTGCTGTTTCAGCTTCCTGTGCAATATGTTCTATTTGCTTTCCTATCTGCTCTGGCCCTCTTCTTTACCTCTTTGTCTAGTGTACTGCATGACTTTTGCAGCTTGGCTTGGCTTCATTCTTTCTGACTTAACAGGTTAACTGTCAAAATCTTCTTTTTCTTCTCTTTTTTCTTCCATGTCTCCTCTGATATCCATGAGGCTTCATTTAGTTTCCTTCTAGGGCCTAACATGAGATTGTATAACCTATCTAGATTAGTTGTCTACACCTATAAGAGATTAGATAGAGGGAACACAATTAGGGTGCCTGCATGGGACACCGGTCTGTGATATTTAATGAGAGGAAAGTCAAATCTAGAATGATCTTCTTGATCAAATTCAATCAGATTCTACCAATTTAAATGTATTGTGTTTGTTTCTCTATACAGAGCCAGAAAGAGGGGACACCACTGTTAACACTTTTGAAGGATCCATATATTCTAGTTGCAGCTGGTAAGAAATTAATGAAACTGAATCTAAAGCTACATTGACATCGACATTCACTGTCTCAAATCCATTTCACTGTGGGTGTTTTGTCCAGTGAGTCAAGACATGGCAAGACAAATAAGCCTATGATTGATTTGCTGGGCTTTAGGTGCTGCAGCACAGGGCACCAACCTTGGGGTAGGGAGAAAGTGAAAGAAGACTGAACTACAAAATTTTCCCTGCTTCCACCACACATGCACTCACAGAGCCCATGTGTGTCCAGTGTGGGTGAAAGTCCAGTGTGGATGAAATTCACATCGCAAAATGAATATGGCGGCACGTGAGCCTGGGCCCATTGGTCAGGTAGGCCTACAGAAACAGGCCGGGCCGTGACCTGGTCGGGTCCCGACTAGCCTCGTTCACACTCTTACTTATCTGTGAAGAAAAAAGCCTGGTCACAACCTAAGGCAAAGAGCGCATAACCAGAAGTCTTGGGCTGGAAGATCTGTCAGATGATTTCCCCCGGTTACGATATTTTCCAGCCAATCACAACACTTGTTCATACACTGAGAATGTAAACAGATTTGTTAAGCGTCAACATCATTCAAAATCCTGCTACTTACGCCATATTTCAGCAATGCACTCTACAGCAGTCTTGCCCAGCGTGGGTCCCGACAGGCTTACAGGGCTCTAATGGATACGTGGATGGATGAGACTGCATGAGAGAAATTATTATTATTATTATTTATTATGAGAGAAAGAGAAATGTGAGGTGGGTGGGAGGTTGTAAAGCACAAAAGTACTAAAACAGAGAATATATGTAGCCCCTTTTACCCCTTGTGAATTATGGATGTGAATTAAGTTATTTTAATTTAAAAGTACCTAGCAGTTTTAAATATAAACTTGAGTTCCCTTATTAACTAATTACCATGAAATCACTTGTTTTTAACCTTTTTAGCTTAAACCCCTTTAAACCTGCACACCTTATTATGAAATCCTTATCTAAGCAAATAGAAAAAACAACCAGATGTCTTTTATAATTTTACTTAAAATATGAATTCAAATAAAATGATCCTAAAATAAAAAACAGAATAATGTTCTCACTGGTACAGTAGATGATACACTCAGCAAATGCACTTTACAATACCATTTCAGATAACTTGTGTATTCACATTACAAAACCTTATAACCTTTAATGAACTATCTAAGCCGGCATGTAAAAATAAACAAAATAAAATGAGTACTCAAAACCCCCGTTGCAGGCCTGTGTCTTCACTCTTGTGAGTCAAAGGGCAACTTACAGTTCAGGAGAATGGTGGTGGTGTTGTTGTTATGAGAGCACTGTCTTTGATGCATGTGCGGCCTACACATGCAGGTGGACGGTGAACAATAGACTTAGCTGGGCAGAGTCTGTCAGAAGAGATGAGGGGCAGGTCCCACGTTGCCAGAGGAAGGTTAGAGCGTTGCCTGGTAGCTCAACCCGCTATCTGGGATGTCTTGCTTCAGGCGACGTCTTCAGGAAGGTTTAGTAGTAGCTTAGGAGTTGACTGCTTTAGCTAAACAGGCTGCCTACCTCCTCCTCCCACTATAATGATACACTGTACAACTAGCATGCTAACAGCATACATATGCAGTCACACTGTGAAGCTGGAAAACGTCCTTGTAACTCCTTGTTGAAATCACTGTCCATCAACCAGTCCAACACTTGCAACTCAAACCAACAGTATACTTTTTCACTAATCTGGTCAAGACAACGTGTGTTATATTAATTTATCCTCTTCACTCTGTCCCTCTGTGCTGCTTTGCTCTCTCTCCTAATTACTCAATTCCCCACACATGTGCCCAATCTACTCACTCAATCACTCACACACACACACACACACACACACACACACACACACACACACACACACACACACACACACACACACACTCACACTCACACAATTCCTTCAAGTAAGTAAAATAAAACCCTTTACAATAACAGGTAAAATAAAACATTACAGATAAATACATGGTAGGTATGCATTTATTTTTTCTTTCTTTTTTAAACAGTAAACATGAAACCAAAACATATTATATACCCAACCGGGTTACATATAGGCCTACTTACCAAGCGTCTACAGGTCCTCTTTCTCATCACCAGGTTCAATTTGTTTTGCAAACATGTCCATCGCCATGATGGAAACCAACTTACCTATGTGGATGATGGAGACCATGTGCAGCAGAAAGTGGCAGCTGGGTATTTATGCAAATATGCTGAAATACATAAGCACATATAAAATGTATTATCCTTTAACCATTTAAATGTATTTATTTGACTGGAGTACCCCAGGGCTCTATACTAGGCCCCATCCTGTTTCGCTCTATACACTAATGGCATATTCACCGGAAAAAGGAGATCTACAAGCTTGGGACACTGGTGAGCTTGTAAAAGCAACGCAGAAGTATAATATACTATACTATACTTTTGAGAAGCTTCTGTTGGCCATTTGTCATCCTAATCTAAACGTAATTTTTACACATTTGTTTTGCCATTATTTTGCATGGCAGAGAATAGCTTTATATACTGTAGATTAGAATCTACAGTACAAACTGACAATGCATCACGCTGCGGCGCATTGTGAGATTGTAGATCTGCTAGTTTTGGTGCACAACACTGGCGCCCATTCCATTCCTCCAATCTTCTCTTAATAACAAGCATTTATCCTAATTGTGAGGACGAAAAATGTCAAATTCCACTATACTTGTGGGGACATTTAGCCCTCACAAGTGTAGTGTAATAATACAATTCTACACACGCACGCACATGCATGCGTACACACAGCATAAACACACACACGCTTCAATCACACAGTCCCGCTGTCTTGCTGTGTTTGTCTCACAGGTGTTGTCTTCTTGCCTGCATCCATCGCCTACTTTATTGGAACATACATCTTCGGCTCATTGGCACACAAGATGGGGAGGTACGGAGGGATATTACTCTTTTACCCCCCTTGAACCAATCTCCTTAGCTCCTCTATCTTCTCTCTCTCTCTCTCTCTCTCTCTCTCTCTCTCTCTGGCCTTGCTATCTGGTTCGTTGTTGTCAGACATGCCATATTGAATTCTCAAAGACACCATTTCTTTCAGGAATACAATTCCTAGGATGATTAAAACAACATATAAAATTCCCAAATTAGCCTAGGGCAGTACAGTCCACAGAATTAATTTGCTTTCTCTTGAGGACTTAATTCCTATTAAGGCAGCCCCTCCCCCCCCCCCCCCCCCTCTCTCTCTCTCAGGTGGCTGTGTGCTGTGATTGGGATGGTGTTGGAAGGGCTGAGCCTAATCTGTGTGAGTATGATTAAGACTTCAAGGGAAAGGCTCTCTCAACTCGAGGGCAGTCTGGAGAAGTTCTTGAATATACTACTGGATCATATGTGTAATTTGTATTTGTGGAAAGGCAACCAGATTTGACAATGGATTTTATCATTTAAAGCAACCGCAACCACAACCATTCCTCCATATATAACTTTATGTATGCTTACTGTATGTTAATTTTCCTATTGTATTTTAATGAGGCCATATTCAGAGATTATGATGAACTACAAACACTGGACAACAGGTTGTTTAGTATTTCTATATTCCATTCACTGGTCCAGATGCCCTTTGCCAGCGACATCTATGGTCTGATTGTTCCCAACCTTGGTGCTGGTTTTGCCATTGGTAAGTCCACTTTGGATTATCCACATACTGAAATTAAGGCATCATATAAAATTGAGATAACAATTACAAATCAAATAAACCCTTATAGTGAATGGTGCCGATTATACCCATAATATTTTTTGTCTGTGAATTTTGCGGAGGGCCGCTCCACTTTAAACATTTTCTCCAGTCTGCTCGGATGCAGGGACCAAAACATTCTGTTAGTTTAGAATACTTAAGAAATGATGCCTTATTCTATCTAGACTACTAACATGGGAAGTTTGGAAAATTACCCATAAGGGGCGAGCTCCAAAAGTGGTCTTTGGTATACCATTCTACAAAAAAGTGGTATATACCACTTTTAAAAGTGGTATATACCACTTTTAAAAGTGGTATACCAAAGACCACTTTTGGAGCTCGCCCTCCCTCAAATTACTTTGCACCCAAAATATGGGTGTAAACAGCTTAGTGAGTCGGGCCCTAAATCTTTGCTATTAGATTGTTTAAATATTTGTGTGATCTGCAACAGGCATGGTGGATGGTGGTGTGATGCCGTTAATGGCGACTTTGGTGGACCTGCGTCATGTGCCTGTTTATGGAAGTGTATACGCCATTGCTGATGTGGCTTTCTGCATGGGCCATGCTATAGGTACGAATTGTTTCAAGCCAGCACCAACGTGCTATCTGTTCACATCTTTTAAAAACTGAAATGCTGGATAATGTCAAACGTAAATATGAATTCATACATGACTCATACGTAACTTGGTAAACAGTTACAGTTGAAACTCTTGAGATGACAGGCCAGCTCACCTCCAGTATGTTTATTCAGGCTTTGGAAGAAACATATAGTGGAGTCTCTGACATTCACTTGTTCATCATTACTCTTAGTCCCTTACGTTGCCTTGTTTGTATTCTACACAACTCCAGGTCCGTCTATCGGAGGCTCCATAGCTGCGAAGTTCGGCTTCCCTGTGTTGATGACCTCCATTGCAATAGTAGAAATATTGTTCGCTCCTCTCTGCATGTTCCTCAAGAATCCAGCGCCACGAGAAGAGAAAATAGTGAGATCTGATGCACAAATTTTGCACACATCTAGAAATAAAATGCAGGCACGCACGCACGCACGCACGCACGCACACACACACACACACACATTTGATTTATTTTATTTGGATCTGCACAAGAGGCGTAATACAATAGACCCAAACACTGATCAGAATTAGGTTATACATTATATGGTCCAACCAGATATAGCTGCTGCACATGCTGCTTAACACACAGAGGGAAAAGAAGAGAAAAAAAATATATATAGCACATTGTTGACATACTATTACTTGACACTACTAGACAGGATGTTTGTTTTGGGTTTTTTAAGCCACCTAGGGATAAATGAAACAACGCCTTCTCCAGACAGACAGACTGCCCATAGTAGCTGAGACAGAACAGTATTTAGCCAGCTTTTTTGCATTTGTTTTTAGCAATCCACCCAATTGCAGACCCCTGAGCACAAGTTTATGGACATGGCCCAGACTTGGCCCAGACACACACACACACACACACACACACACACACACACACACACACACACACACACACACACACACACACACACACACACACACACAACACGCCTGCTTTAAAAGAAGATAATAAAACATGTTTTGCTTGTCCAGGAGGGGTGAGATCCCGTCGCCGACGTCCGACATAGTCATCCTGTGTCTACTAGTCACCTCATCCTCCATCAGTTGCTGGCTGCATCTGTCCTCAACACCTCTGTCTACTGTAAATGTATTTACTCTACTCTTATGTTTACTCATATATATAAACCTCACAGTATCCTCTTACATATGACAAAGCTTCTAGGAACATCTTTGAATTGTCATTCAATTGTGATTGTGATGTGTCACAGAGACTACATTTTTTGGGAGTGTTCTACCCATTGCTGGCTGTCTGAATACAAAAAATTAAAAAAGAAAAAAAAAAGGTAATTCAAATTTTGACATATTATTGCTTATAGCAGCTTTAATGTAAATCGCTCTGGATTAAGAGTGTCTGCTACTGTAAATGCCTAAATTGTAGGCCTACTATGTATTTAATTTGAATGTGTAAATGTATAAAGAGACAGAAAACTTAGATGTACAAATAATGCATTGTTTGACATATTTGTTACAGTACATGAATCCATATATGCAGGGGTGAAAGTGTCTTGAAGTTCTTACCGGAACTCCCAGAGATTTAAATAAGGGACACCTGCTGGCCGAAACATTTCAGGTCAATTTCGGGTTCGGGTTAAACCCCCAACAATTCCCCTTCAAAGTAAAGCACAAAAATGTTGTGTTCTGTGTTTAGAAGCTGATCAGTTTCCCAATTTGCATGATATTTGCACATTGCTGGTTCCACTAGCTAGGACATAGGAAGTGACACATTTGAACGTTATGTTTTTGAGTGGTGCAATTAACCACTGCTTAACAACACTCCTCTGAAACAGGTTGATGACTACAAGTATTTGGGTTCATATATATCTTCTTCCAAAAAGGACTTTCAAACTAGGAAGGGTATGGCCTGGTCAGCCTGCAATGACATGCATAAGATCTGGTCATCCCAGCTTAGTAAAATGTAAGCTGTAAGATGAAAGTAAAAATATTTAGGACGACCGTTGAGCCGATTCTACTCCGAGACATGGAGGGAAAAAAAAGAAACTAGAGAAACAGTTGGATGGCACTTACACCCGTCTTCTAATGAGAGCGCAAAATCTGTCTTGGAAGAGCCACCCATCGACTAATCTAAAATACGGTCGGCAACCTTCCCCATGTTTTTTCACTAGTTAGATCCAGAAGAACACAGTTTGCCGGCCACTGCTACAGAGCTGACAATGAGGTTATATCTTCCCTTCTTCTCTGGAGTCCTGCCTCAAACCAGACCAGAGGTAGAAAACTGTCGTTCCCTGATGTCATCGCTAGGGACACATGCATCAGTAAGCAGGAACTGGGGATGGCAATGAAGAACCGGGGAGTCTGGCATGGCAATATGAAATCCATGATCTCGACCGCAGTCGAAGAATGATGATGATGATGATGTTTGTGGCTGGCTGGGTGCCTGCCTGGGCCTGGGTGCTTGCCTGAGTGCCTGGGTGCCTGGGTATGAGCACGAAAACAGCATGGTTGTTTTTCACCACCTGTGCGCAACCAAACACACATGCACATTAACTGTATATATGATGATTTTGGGTGTGCCAGTACAGTACAGTGACAGTACAGTACAGTACAGTAGAGGGTACAGTAGATGGACCCCCACACGGTAACTCTGTCATTTCTCAACCGTTTCGGACGTGGGGCGGCCTCGCCGGAACCGGGCCGGCACCTGGGCATGGTCCTGTGGGTCTGGAACTTCCGGGACCTCCCCGGAGACCCCCACACGGAGTTGCACCATTTCACATGGGTGTGATCTTTTTCTTGCATTGGCTGGGAATCAAACCCAGCTGACAATTTGCATGAGTCATGGCATTTGAACATTGCTGAACATGGAAGGCAGCTATTGCTAACCACAAGTCATGTGCACCTATTTGCAGAGGGACAAGGTCATACAGGAAAGCACAAAATGTTTATGTCTAGCATTATATCAGTTTGTCTTTCCCAATTTGCACAAGTCATGGCATTTGAACATTGCTGAATGAAGCGTTGCAACTTGGCCGGGTCAGCTGCTGGAAGGCAGCTATGCTAACCACTATACCACCAACGCATGAGATACAAGTCATGTGCACCTATTTGCAGAGGGACAAGGTCATACGGGAAATAAAGGAAAGCATAAAATGAATATGTCTGGAATTCTATCAGTTACCCATCCCAATTTGCATGAGCCATAGGATTTGAACTTTTTTGACCATACATTTGTAGCAACCATAGACTGTAAAAAATATGGACAAAGCGTTCCCCGGGTCTAACATGAACGTAAAATGAAGCCAAGTCGCCATCTTTCTAGATCCGTTTGGGCCCAGCTGGCCCATTGGCTGGCCCAGACAATGAGGCGGGACTTCCCCCCTTCTTCTTAGTTGGTTTTTATTTTGACTCGAGTGGGTGGGGAATCCCGATCATAGACTGTAACGGTAGCCACGCCCCTCAGAACATGCGCAACTTTATGGTCATTTGTTTTATAAATGGGACCATAATTTTCCAAAAAGAATATTATGACATTAGAAATGAGACTTTAAACTTGTGACTGGAAGCAGAAAGTATTCATGACCATGTTTATTAAGGTAATACAGTCTAGGTGAAGTTGGGCCCAAATACATGGACTTCTATGGGGCTATGGGTTTTTTTGGGCCCAATGACAGCGCCACAACAGGCCATTATATGAACTTTCAGGAAATCCCGATTTCCTTGTGGCTTCACAAAATATCTGTCTGACTGCCCCCCTGGTAGCAACTCATAATGTAATAACTGCTCATAATGTATGAAATGCCATATGCCATATGAAAGTCTACATTTGTCAACAGAGGTAATACAAATGACAGTGTAAGACTATATTGGCCATATGAAAGTCTACATTTGTCAACATAGGTAATACAAATTACAGTGTAAGACTTTTCTCACCAATATGGGCCATTATTACATTATGAACTTTTATTACATTATGAGCTGCCATGTGTTTGTTCATAACGTAACACTTTTTTATAGAAAAATCTGTTATTACGTTATGCGCTCATGATTTTATTACATTATGAGATGATTATTACATTATGAGTTTTTATTACATTTAACTTATTACATTATGAGCAGTTATTACATGAGTTGTATTATATGAGTTGCTACAGGGTGTATTAAAGCCAGCAGATGGCAGCAGACACGCGCAGTCAACGGCTTGAAATAAAACAGCAGTGCAACAAGGAGGATATCCATTTACACCAGGTTGAATGGCAGTGACCAGTAGTAGAGCAACCATTGTGTGGGAAGCTGGCTGGGCATATTTTGATAAAGACAGGAAAGAGTACGCTACAGCAGTGGTTCCCAAAGTGGGGTCCTGGGACCCCTAGGGGTCCTTGAGGGAGTTCCAGGGGGTCCCCAGCTAAATGATAGTTAGGAACCAAATGGACCCTTATGGGTCTGTAACTCAGAGAATGTACACATAAGTAAATTCCATTTGTACACTCAGAGTTAAATTAAGTTTCATTTTACAATATATACATTGGGGTCCCAGACATAGATTAAATAGGGGACCGTAGCAAAATTCAGGTCAAACCAGGGGCCCTATAGAGCCGTAAAAATGATGGGGGCCCTCGGCATGTATTTTCAAATGGGGATCCGCAGGCTAATGAGTATAATTTTTGGGGTCATTGACATGAAAAAGTTTGAGAACCACTGAGCTACAGAAGCGAATTAAATTAATAGGCTACAATAAAGCTACAACAGTAGCCTATTACATAATAGGGTTCCAGTTTGATAATTGTTGTAAAGCCTACAGTTTCTGCTTTAACCCCACAAGATCCACAGTTGTTAAGTTACAACATTTGCATTTTTATTAAAAAAAATATATATATACTGTATATATATATATATATATTTCTTTATTTTCATTTCAGAGTGCCACAAGCAAGGATCAGAGCCTCGCTTCACTGCAAAGGATGTGTTGGACATTGTACTGAATGAGTGATCCATGTGCATGTATGATGTGGAGATGGACTTCACTGAAACTGATGAAGGGTCAGATGAAGATTAGCCTCGGAAACCCAGACGTTTTTATTTGATGAAGATAGGCCTGTGGATATTTCCATATTCTGACTTTGTGTGGGTTTTGTATATGCTATACTTGTTTGATCATACTAGTTGTAATGTGTCACAGTAACAGTTTGGGAAATATGAGTTTTCCACCCAACAGAGATGATATAGGATAAAAAAATTATAATGTTTAGGCTGTCATCAAATAAGATACCAAGGTTTAGCCTACCTGCCATTGTTAAATAAAGGACCATTTGATGTCTAATACAAACCAATTATGTGAATTTCAGTTCGATTTAAGGGTGTTATTTGGCATCCAGTCCAAGTCTATAGCGTAATCTTAAGGACCACTTCACCACTTTTCAATCTACCTTCATATAATTTAGTCCTCACTAAATGATCATGATAAAATAACACATTATTTTTCCTACGCAGTCTGTGTCTCATGGGAGGGCTTTGGGCAGTTCAGAAATCCGTCCACCAGTGACATAATCGATGGGGAATCCAAGCTGCAGGCTTTCTATTCCTGAAAAGTTGCGATGTCAGAATGGAAGCCATCGTTCTCACGCTAATACAAATCTAAATAGTGTTTAAAAATAAATATTGTTTAAAAATAGAATCTGCCTAACGATGATAGTGGACGGGTTTCTGAACTGCCAGCAGCCCTCCTATGATACACAGACTATAGAAAGAAATGGTGCTATTTTATAATGAACATTAGAGAGGACCAATTATGAAGATAGGCTGAAAAGTCAGTGGTCCTTTAACTAATAAACTGAATGGTTATTAATGTACAAGTCTTCAATTTTCATAGAACTTCGATAACTTGTGTAAATTATTTTAGCAGGCCACATCCTCATGAAGAGCTCTGGTATCCACCCTGAGGTTGGGAGGTCGGGGTTCAATCCCCAGCCGAGTCAGACGTGCAGAGAGTGTTAGAGAGGCAGGGATTGAAAGGCAGGGATTGAAAATAGCAGATCTACAAACTCACAACGCATCGCACTGCATGCGACGCATTGAGAGCTTGTAGATTGGCTCTTTTCAGGGTGCAACCCAGCACTCTTTAGCTAGTGGAGATGCAGTGTAACGACACGGATTTCTAAACAAATTAGTTCAACGCAAAATGCTGTGTTCAAAGTTCAGGAGACTTTGGGGGAAAAAGCTATTCTCCTGAACGCTGCCTTCCAATATGGCATGGAAAGGAGTGGCATTTGCATTTTTCCACCATAATAAATGCTGCATTCGTGGTCTGGAGAGGGCAGTTATTTCACAGACGGGTAAAAGGGCAAGGGGCTCAAGCACCCTTTGACGTCTGTGTGCACGTCCCTGCTTGGCACTCAGCAGGAGGGCTTGGATTGGCTCCAAGGAAACAGGAGATAGGCTCCTGTCCTTCATGGCTCCCAAGGCTACTTACTGTACACAGTTACACGTCCTTGAATGTTGCACAGGAGGACAAGCAGTGTGACACATGCAGGCATACTTCTCATCCAACACAGACAGATAAGCATGAGATCTTTCATTGTTCATTGTGCTCTTGACACGGAGAGAAACACTGAAACAGAGAAACTGGAGTTTTGGTACTTTTTACGCAAGATAATGATTTAATCTTAAAATGACAACAGGGCATTCAGAGAAGCATGGAAGAACTCTGGATTTGTCCTACCCAGTCAACGCATAACCAGTGTGTCTCTAGTCTGTCCATAGTGTCACTGTCCACTGTGTCTATTGATTGCACACGCACCTCAGCCACGCATGCACGCATGCACGCACGCACAAATGGTATTGCACTGTTGCCATAAAGAATTCTGTATGTATCATTTGGAGGCTACTGGTTGTTTAGTTTAGTTTAGACACCTAATGGTTCAATACTGTGGCACCATTTGACCAACATGCTATAGCACTCTGTACTGTATTTCATAGCCCCCCAAACTATATGATTACAAGCAAAATAACCACTGCTAGTGCCATATACTGGTATCATGATTTCTGGGTTGGGTACTAGGCCTAGAATTTCATCATGTTAAACAAGGCAATCAAATAATACAATGATCCATGGAAATAATTGATTTAATTTAAGGGTTAAGGTAAGGATAATATAATTTTGCATAGATCATAATGAATGAATATGAACAAATTAATGAACAAATGAATGAACAAATGAATGAATGAATGAATGAATGAATGAATTAATGAATTAATTCATTAATTAATGACTGAATGAATGGAGCTGTTTATTAAAAAAAAGATGACGGGTTCACATGGTGAAAAGTCACATAGTCAATGTGTTGACAAGAAAGGCTCAGCAGAGAAACGATGAACACATTTAGGAAGTGTTTTTCTTTCTTTAAACTAAATACAAAATTGCTAGCTACATATAATGCTGAATTGTTCAAGGCATGTGACATTAGGAGGGGAACATCTTCATTGTATCAATGCAAAGAAAGTGTCTTTACTCTTATCTTCCATGAGTCACTTCCGTGTGCATGAAGGGACGACGTCAGAAGAACTATTCCTGGATGCTAATAGTTTATGTAGGTATAGTCACACAGTGTTGTTTTTGGCAGCAAATTTAGATTTTAGTAATAGTCATAATAGTCCCTTGAATATGGTTTTTATTTAGTTGTAGTCACATTTTAGTCACCTGGAATGATTTAGTGTTAATCTAGTTTTAGTTGACTAAATGTCATAAGACTTTAGTCGACTAAATCTACAGTTGATTTAGTCGTCTTGATGACTTGAAATGACTGATTTTACATGCTGAAAATAGCTGATCAGCTATTTTCAGCATGCAACCAAGTGTAAAATGACTTAGTGGATCTCTTGTCCACTAGTCCCTTCCTAACATTTTAGTTTAGTTTTTATTTGTTGACAAAATCGATATACAGTATTTCTATATATCGACAGCATTTCTAAAATATACCCTGACATCACAGATTCCTGTAACAGATGTCATATTATGTCCCCAGCGAACATGACACACACGTTCTGGTCAGGTCCCTGCTTACAACAGCTATCTTTAAACACCTTGCCGAAGCCTGGAACATAGAGTTGGCGTTGTTTGGGGTTGTACTAGATCACCAACCTATTGGGAGGGTTATAAAACAGAATCTATCTTTTATTTCTTTATTAGCAAGAGGAAGGATTCTATTGGAGTGGAAATCAACACTGGCCTCTAAAGCATCTGTATGACTTCATGATGTATCTAAATTAGGAGAAATTTCAATTCAATTTGAGGGGAACACCAGGAAAATTTGACCAAGTATGAGGCCCTATGATTAAACATATAACTGAACTAAAGACGCTACAGGAGACTACTATCAGCTCCACAGGTTGATAAGCTCTAAAAATAAAAATAAACGTATATGTATACTATATGTGCCATGAGGGAGTGCCAGGAGGGATAGCGAGATACATCATAACTATTATTTGATTTGTTTTTGTTCTTGTCTTTCTGTTTGTAATTGTATGTATTTTTTGTCGTATTTTGCCTTTTTGTTTTCTTACCTATCTGACTCTTAACCCAGATGCAGAATAAAAGTAGACATGCTTTCATAGTGTCAATGTGGGGGTCCTCGACATCAAAAAGTTTGGGAATCACTGGACTAGAGAACCTGTTCCCAAACACTGGGCCGGGACACATTTGTGGGACACGTTGTGAGCTTGTAGATCGGCTATTTTCATATAGCAGGTAGACAACAAAATGTCTCTTTTGGGTCTGGACTCTGGAGCTACAAAGTTTGGAAACCCCCGGTTTAGAATGTAATTCCCCACATGAAGGCCTCTGCTGTGCTCACACGTCTCCAAAAGCAGACTCTTCACTCTCCACTGGCTCCCGGTCTCTCATAATTATAGAAGAGAATTCAAAGTCCTACTCATGGTTTGTAAAGCATTCAATGGTCTTCTGGGGCTATAGGCCTATAGGGCCTGCATCAGGCACGTGCACACATAGACATCAAAGTGGGCTTCGGCCCCTGCCCTTTTACCCCTTCTGTAAAACAACTGCCCTTAACCAGACCACGAATGCAGCATTTACTATGGTGAAAGAAATGCAAATGCCCCTCCCTCTCCTTTCCATGCCATATTGGAAGGCAGCATTCAGGAGAATTGGCCTTGTTCCATGTTGTAGAGCTTGTAGATCTGCTATCTTTTGCAATTTTTGTCCAAAAGTGCCCTCTTACGGGATTTCAGCCCCTACCTCTCTAACACTCTTTGCACGTCCTGCATACGGTATCACCGACTTTCTATTGCCATGTAGGCCTATACTCTATTGCTATGTAGGCCTATACTCTATTGCTATGTAGGCCTATACTCTATTTCTATGTAGGCCTATACTCTATTGTTATGTAGGCCTATACTCTATTGTTATGTAGGCCTATACTCTATTGTTATGTAGGCCTATACTCTATTGTTATGTAGGCCTATACTCTATTGCTATGTAGGCCTATACTCTATTGTTATGTAGGCCTATACTCTATTGTTATGTAGGCCTATACTCTATTGTTATGTAGGCCTATACTCTATTGTTATGTAGGCCTATACTCTATTGTTATGTAGGCCTATACTCTATTGCTATGTAGGCCTATACTCTATTGTTATGTAGGCCTATACTCTATTGTTATGTAGGCCTATACTCTATTGTTATGTAGGCCTATACTCTATTGTTATGTAGGCCTATACTCTATTGCTATGTAGGCCTATACTCTATTGCTATGTAGGCCTATACTCTATTGCTATGTAGGCCTATACTCTATTGTTATGTAGGCCTATACTCTATTGTTATGTAGGCCTATACTCTATTGTTATGTAGGCCTATACTCTATTGTTATGTAGGCCTATACTATATTGTTATGTAGGCCTATACTCTATTGCTATGTAGGCCTATACTCTATTGCTATGTAGGCCTATACTCTATTGCTATGTAGGCCTATACTCTATTGCTATGTAGGCCTATACTCTATTGTTATGTAGGCCTATACTCTATTGTTATGTAGGCCTATACTATATTGTTATGTAGGCCTATACTCTATTGCTATGTAGGCCTATACTCTATTGCTATGTAGGCCTATACTCTATTGCTATGTTACGTAGGCCTATACTCTATTGTTATGTAGGCCTATACTCTATTGCTATGTAGGCCTATACTCTATTGCTATGTAGGCCTATACTCTATTGCTATGTAGGCCTATACTCTATTGTTATGTAGGCCTATACTCTATTGCTATGTAGGCCTATACTCTATTGCTATGTAGGCCTATACTCTATTGTTATGTAGGCCTATACTCTATTGCTATGTAGGCCTATACTCTATTGTTATGTAGGCCTATACTCTATTGCTATGTAGGCCTATACTCTATTGCTATGTAGGCCTATACTCTATTGTTATGTAGGCCTATACTCTATTGCTATGTAGGCCTATACTCTATTGCTATGTAGGCCTATACTCTATTGCTATGTAGGCCTATACTCTATTGCTATGTAGGCCTATACTCTATTGCTATGTAGGCCTATACTCTATTGCTATGTAGGCCTATACTCTATTGCTATGTTACGTAGGCCTATACTCTATTGTTATGTAGGCCTATACTCTATTGCTATGTAGGCCTATACTCTATTGCTATGTAGGCCTATACTCTATTGTTATGTAGGCCTATACTCTATTGCTATGTAGGCCTATACTCTATTGCTATGTAGGCCTGTACTCTATTGCTATGTAGGCCTATACTCTATTGCTATGTAGGCCTATACTCTATTGCTATGTAGGCCTATACTCTATTGCTATGTAGGCCTGTACTCTATTGCTATGTAGGCCTATACTCTATTGCTATGTAGGCCTATACTCTATTGCTATGTAGGCCTATACTCTATTGCTATGTAGGCCTATACTCTATTGCTATGTAGGCCTATACTCTATTGCTATGTAGGCCTATACTCTATTGCTATGTAGGCCTGTACTCTATTGCTATGTAGGCCTATACTCTATTGTTATGTAGGCCTATACTCTATTGCTATGTTACGTAGGCCTATACTATATTGTTATGTAGGCCTATACTCTATTGCTATGTAGGCCTATACTCTATTGCTATGTAGGCCTATACTCTATTGCTATGTAGGCCTATACTCTATTGCTATGTAGGCCTATACTCTATTGTTATGTAGGCCTATACTCTATTGCTATGTAGGCCTATACTCTATTGTTATGTAGGCCTATACTCTATTGTTATGTAGGCCTATACTCTATTGCTATGTAGGCCTATACTCTATTGCTATGTAGGCCTATACTCTATTGCTATGTAGGCCTATACTCTATTGCCATGTAGGCCTATACTCTATTGTTATGTAGGCCTATACTCTATTGCTATGTAGGCCTATACTCTATTGTTATGTAGGCCTATACTCTATTGCTATGTAGGCCTATACTCTATTGCTATGTAGGCCTATACTCTATTGTTATGTAGGCCTATACTCTATTGCTATGTAGGCCTATACTCTATTGCTATGTAGGCCTATACTCTATTGCTATGTAGGCCTATACTCTATTGTTATGTAGGCCTATACTCTATTGCTATGTAGGCCTATACTCTATTGCTATGTAGGCCTGTACTCTATTGCTATGTAGGCCTGTACTCTATTGCTATGTAGGCCTATACTCTATTGTTATGTAGGCCTATACTCTATTGTTATGTAGGCC